>NW_024580714.1:0-10663 GCF_017639235.1 Corvus kubaryi
TGTGTCACTGTGTGGCACCATGGAACCAAGGAGAGCATTGTGACACTGCAGGGCCCCATGGAACTAAGGATTCATGTAACGGTGTGGGGACTCATGGAATCAAAGGTCCATGGTGATATTGCGGGGCCTCATGGGCCTGGGCAGCAATGGCAAATTGATTTCTCAGAGCTGCCCAGGAAAGGGGCAGATCGGTACCTGTTGGTGTTAACAGATTCCTTTTCAGGATGGCCAGGAGCTTTCCCCACCAGAACTGCCAAAGCACGAGAAGTAACCAAAGTATTGTTACAGGAAATAACACCGCGTTTTGGAGTCCCAGCCACAATGTCCTCAGATAGAGGCCACACTTTATTTCAAAAATTGTGCAGCAAATTAACCACCGCTGAGGCAGAGATTGGGACCTCCACACTCCAGATCATCCTCAGTCGAGTGGCCAAGTAGAGAAAATGAACCATTTCATTAAGCAGCAAGTTACAAGATTAAGACAAGAGACAAAATTACCTTGGCCTCGGGTTCTTCCATTGCCATTATTACGAATTCGAACCAAGCCAAGAGTAAAAGAGAAATTGAGTCCATTTGAAATATTGTACGGGAGGCCATGCAGGGTCCAAGAAGGCATCACCCCCACCCAAGTAGGGGAGGAAACCCTACACAAATACATGATGGCCCTAAACAAACAGCTCAAAGAAATTGAAGAACATGTAGCTAGGGCTCGAAACAGAGAATCAGACGGAGCAGTACATGATGTACAACCCGGAGATTATGTATATGTGAAATCTTTTGCAGAAAAGACCCCCGAACCACAGTGGGAAGGACCATTCCAGGTGCTCCTGACCACCTTTCCTGCAATCAGGATCAAAGAACAAGCTGCCTGGATTCATCATACCTGAGTGAAGAAGGCTCCTGAAAGATTCTGGAAAGTCACACCGAGTGACAATGAACTGAAATTAAAACTTACTCAGGAAAGTGAATAGAGTGTGGGTGAAATGTTAGCATAGCTTAACACCTTTTAAAATGAATAGTCAAATGAGCATCATTTGGAAAATGGCAATTTTTGTGATTATTGTTATAGCCATAGCTACTGAAGGAAATGCAACATTGCATGCATATAAGGTGACTGGTGTACATAAATGCCAAAGGAAAGCTTATGACTTTCATTCTCGTCGGTCCCTGAGTCAGATGTTAAAAATTACAAATGCGACTGTTTGGGAAGGAAGGAACGTCTGGGGATGTGAATATGCATTCGTTCAAGATGGATTCCATGGGGCTCACCAAGAACCCGTGAAATTTACCCAAATTGGCCCAGAATGCTGTGACAAATGCTTACCTGGCTGTTCTGAGTTCAGACTTAAAATAGAAAGATGTGCAGTTAAAGATTTTAAACTTGACTTTAACATAACCCAAATTTGTGCTCCAGCTGAGGTTAAGGCACCTCCCATGTTTTGGATCCAAACTGCCCCGTTTTGGCTCCAAAGTCCCCTTTTGGGACCAAACTCATCCTTTTTGAGGCCAAATTCCCCTTTTTAGGGGTCAGAGTCCCATTGTTTTAAATCCAAACTCCGCTTTTTAGGCCAAAACTGCCCCTTTTTGGAGCTCAAACCCTCAGCTTTGGGCCAAATTCTCCCTTTTTGGTCCAAACTCACATCTGGGCACCCAAATTCCCCTTTTTTGGCCCCAAATTCTCCCTTTTTGGACACAAACTCCCATTTTTTTGGATCCAAACTGCCCCGTTTCGGCTCCAAAGTCCCCTTTTTGGCCAAAATTCTCCCTTTTTATGCTGAACTCCCATTTAGGGGTCAGTCTCTGAGGTTTTTTTAATCCAAACTCCCCTTTTTAGGTCGAAACTGCCCCTTTTTGGTGCTCAAACGCCCAGCTTTGGGCCAAACTGTCCCTTTTGGGGCCAAACCCCCAGTTTTGAGTCCAAACTTCTCATCTGGACCCCCAAATTCCCCTTTTTCAGCCCCAAATTCCCCTTTTTCGGCCCCAAATTCCCCTTTTTTGGATCCAAATGCCCATTTTGGGGAGCCAAACTCCCCATTTTCATCCCAAATCACCCTTCTCAGCCCCAAATTTCCCCCCTGGATCTCATTGGGTCCCCTGGGTTGAACTTTTAGGGGTCAGAGTCCCACTGTTTTAAATCCAAACTCCCCTTTTTAGGTCAAAACTGCCTTTTTGGTGCTCAAACCCCCAGCTTTGGGCCAAACTGTCCCGTTTCGGTCCAAACTCCCATCTGGGCTCCCAAAAGCCCATTTTTTGGCCCCAAATTCTCCCTTTTTGGACCCAAACTCCCATGTTTTGGATCCAAACTGCCTCTTTTTGGCTCCAAAGTCCCCTTTCTGGGACAAAATTCCCCCTTTTTTATGCTGAACTCCCATTTAGGGTCAGGCTTGTTGCAGTGGGGATACTGTAACACGCTGTATCAAACCAGGAGGCCCATAGAAAATAAATATATCTATGGACAGACTCTTGGTAGATGTTTCAGAGATGTTTATTTCCCCAGCCGCATGGCCGGGGCTCTGCCGAGGAACTGCTCAATCCCTGGACCCGAGGGTCCTTGCCCGCGCAGGGGAACACAAAACAACCAATGGGGAACGAGGCTGCCCAGGGGCAGGGAAACCCCATCTCTGTCCCAGGGCCCCTCTCCCAGGGCTACATGGCAGGGGGAGGAGACCCCAACATTTCACCCGTTTATTTTAATAAAAGAGATGTAAAATTTAACATTGAAAACAACAGGAACAGTTTCAAAACAAAACAAGCCACCCTCCTGAGTCTTTAAATGTCCAAACAGATTCTCTGGAACATCTTAGGGCTGACAGAAGGGAGACAGAACTCTCTGAGCATGCTTTGTGGGGAAACTGAGGCAGGAGAGGGTTTCATGTCTTCCCTCCCCCTTGTCATCCCCCACTCGGCATTGGGAAGGGATTTTTGGGGAAACAATTGGCAAAGGTATGGTTTTGTGAAGGAAACCATGGATGAAAAAATGTATTGGGAATACACTGGGGGTAATAGGATATAGGGTAGAAGGGAAAGGTGGGATTAGGAAAGGGAGACTGTAGGGGGGGCTTACAATGGAGATATTGTCTAACATGACTACGATTTTTAGCATATATACTGCCTTTTACAGGAACACCATCAGGCCCAGTGACCTGCGATGCTTGTAACCCTTTTCTACCTTGCATAATATTGAATTCCACCACCTCTCCGTCTCCCAATCTTGGGATGCATTTTTCAGGGTTATTATTTTTAATAGCAGTTCTATGCACGAATATGTCTTGCTGGTTGTCACATCTCGTTATAAAACCATATTTTTGTTTAACATTATACCATTTTACTATTCCTAAAACCTTAGCTACAACAATATTTTCCTTTTTCCGAGTGGCTGCTGTTTTCTGTCTCGCTGTGTTCTTGCTTTCTCTTTCACTTGCTCCCGTGTTGGAATTGCCAGGGCTGCTAGTGCTGCCAGGGCCGCCGGAGCTGCTCGTGCCTGCGCGCTCTTCCCGGGGTCACATTCGGGGGTGCGCGGGCCGGGCCGGGCCGCGCCGCTCAGTTCTCTGTGCGTCGCCTCCTCTGGTCGCAGCTTCACTGCAGATGCCAGGCGCTGCATCCACGTCTTGGCCGGGCCCCCAAGCGACGACTCCCCCATGCCCTGCTCCAGCGCGCGTTTCGGCTGGGCACGGCTCCGCTCCACCGCCGCCAGCCGCCGCCCGCACGCCGCCCCTCTGGGTCGGGCATTCACGGGGCTCACTCCACCACGCGCTGTGCGGGGCCGGGCGGGCACCGCCGGGTCGTGCTGCTCCCGCTGCGCCTCGCTCCGCCGCCAACACTGCAGCTCGCACCGCTCCGCCCGCGCGTGGGAACTGCCTCGCTGCTGCTCGCAGAGCACTCGATGCACATGGGCGAGGCCGCACGGTCCCTGAGGCATGCTACCCTTCACCAAGACACAGCTGACATTGTTCAACAGTCTCGGTAATTAAATAATATTCACGAAAATATTCTTCCATCGGCATATATTTTGACTCAAAAATAAACTGTGTCCAAATGGTGTTCCAAAAGTCTTTGGTAAGAATTAAATCCCAAGAAACATAGAAGAAGTTCTTAAACAACCATGCCAGGAAGTTTTTCAGTTCTTTTTGAGCTTGAATCAAGCTAAAATTTACAAATCTTTGTTCAAGAATCATTTTAAGTTAAATGTCCATATGCGGCTCTGAGAGCCAAGAGTCTTCCCACGGTTCCTCCATAGTTTAGAGATGGAATAGCAAAACAAAACCAAGAAGAGGAATCCCAAGTTTCTTTATTCACACATCAGTCGCTTAGGGATCGGGGATGGTTCTGCTCTCAATTCCCCACCATTTGTTACAGTGAGGATACTGTAACAGGCATATCAAACAAGGAGTCCCATGGAAAAGAAATATGTATGGACCGATTCATGACAGATGTTTCAGAGATGTTTATTTCTCCAGCCGCATGGCCGGGGCTCTGCAGAGGAACTGTTCAATCACGGGACGTGAGGTTCCTTGCCCGCGCAGGGGAACACAAACCAACCAATGGGGAACGAGGCTGCCCAGGGGCAGGGAAACCCCATCTCTGTCCCAGGGCCCCTCTCCCAGGGCTACATGGCAGGGGGAGGAGACCCCAACAGTCCTCGGTTATTTTATTAACAGCTCTTCAATCCTGTACTATTCGCTATGATCCATCAGGCTTTTTGACAGGTAAAATGGGAGTATTGAATTCAGGTTGGAACTCTTTCAAAAGTCCTAGCTGCAAAAAGTTTTCAATAATGGGGCTAATTCCTTCCCTGTCTTCCTTCTTCAAAGGATATTGTTTAACTCTAACTGGTTGTTTTCCTTCCTTAAGCTTAACTTGTACAGGGAGCGCATTCTTTGCTCTCCCTGCTATGTTAGAAGCCCATACCCCAGGGAATACTTGATCTATGATTTTCTTGCTAGTCTCTTCTTCATTTTCAACTTTGGTTTCATTTGCTATCAACATCAGACTTAACAATTCTATGGATTGTTGATCTTTAACCTCCAAAGGAACTTCTCCATTTTTAAATACTATTTTTGCCTCTAGTTGCTCCAGTAAATCTCTTCCCAAAAGTGCTGATGGAGCATTAGGCATGTATAAAAACGTATGAATTCCCCGTTGTCTCCCAAGTTTCTATTTCAATGGTTTGCAGAAGTATGCTCTTTCAGATTGACCAGTTGCTCCCCTCACTGGCACAGAATCATTTGTCCTTGGCATTAAAGCTTTGTTCAGCACTGAGGATGTTGCCCCTGTGTCTATTAAAAACTCCATTTCTTTTTCTTGGTTCCCTAGTTTAATTAGAACCAGAGGGTCCCCTAGGCTGGGAATCTCCAGTGCCCTTCAGTCTTCTTTAGCACGAGCTACCATCCCCTCCCTCTTTTGTTCTTCTCTTCTTTGATGATCACCTTTTCTTCGTTCTGGGCATTGGTTCTTCCAATGTCTGATTTCCCTGCAAAAAGCGCACTGATTTCTCCCTAACCGCGGTGGTCCTTGCCCATGTTCCCCTCCTTCTTTTTCTTCTACTATTGCTATTAATTTCCTCATCCCTTGCTTACATCCTTCTTCTCTATTGCTAAAAACGCTCCATGCTCCTTCTAGCAAAGTCTCTCAATCCCGTGCTGTCGGTCCTATATTTTCTGAAGTTTGTGTCGAATGTCCCCTGTAGATTGTCCTAAAAATAAGCTCACCAGGTGTTGCGTCCCTTCCTCAGATTTGGGGTCTAATGTCGTATGACGACGCATTGCATCTCGCAAATGTCCTAAAAACTCAGAGGGTGTTTCAGAGGGACCTTGCTTAATTGCATATAGGGCTGAGCAGTTCATGGTTTTAGGAACTGCCCTCTCCAGTGCCAGGGTCTCGTAATCTACAGTTCCAGCTGGTGGCCATCTAACACCTTCTTTGAGCTTATAAAGTGGCCACCATTGTGTGCAAAACTTGAGAAGAGTCTTTTTGTTTTCTGTACCACCACAACCCACTAATTCTTTCCAGTGTGTCAGAATACATCTTAGAGGACTGGTTTGAGGGATCTCTTTACTCTGGCTGCTTCCCATTACTTTCTCTTACAGCCTTTTCTGCACAGTCCACAGCTCAAGTTAAAATCAACTTAAAGGGCTGTCAATACTGACTACACTTTCTGCACTGGGTTACAAAACAATAATAATGTCTGGTACAAAACTCACACTGCAATAATGTCCACACACAATGCTGGCTTCTTGTTATGTTATGACTTGGGCAATTTACCCACACAACTCAAACCTAAACTTCCTTTCTGCTTCGGCTGCAATTATAACTTTTGACACAGGATGGTGGTGTTACCTGTAAAATGCACCTCAGACAGCAACGCTGTCTCTATCGCTTCTTAGGGTCCGGGCCCTTTTAGCGTGAACACCGGGTGTTACAGCCGATACCGTCCCCTCATAACCAGATATACACCCCACAATTACAGTAAAAAACACAGCACACAGCATTCACTTTCAAACATTCACCATACACGCTTCGTCTTTCTCCGGCCGCCTCGTTGTGGCTCCAAACTCTTCTCTTGCTCTGTGCTAAGCACGTCTCAACAAACCCTCACACATCAGTTCACACAGTTAAAACACGCTCCCCACAACATAAACACCCGTGCCCTCTACAGCACAACGACCATTAGCCCCTGCTGACAACCCGTGCTCTCTACGGAACTACAAACAGGGATTTACCTTAGCAACTGCTAGCCCCGAATTGGGAGCAAACAAACTTTCTATGGCACAGCAAACTTAGAACACACCCACAACAGCATAAACAACTGTGCCCTCTATGGCACAACAAACAAGCATTTGCCTTTAAAACTGCTAGCCCCGAATTGCGAGCAAACCAAAACCAAGCCCTCCACGGCACAACAAACGGCAAAATCCCCTCTGCCGACAGGCACTGCCTGAGCCTCCCCGGCCCGGCACTGCAGCTCCACAAGTGGCCTTTAGCCGGCCACTGGACACCAGTGCAGCTTGCAGGCACACTACACAGGCACCAGCTGTGTGTGGGACGTCTCCCTCCGACTGACCAACGGCCTTTCATGACCACGCGTACGCCTTACAGGTCACTGTTCCACTGCTCCAGGAGTTTCTTTAAACACGCCGTATTGTCCGGAGTTTCAGTAGTCAGGAGTCCTTGTCTGTTGCTGGATGGACAATCCGGGCAGCGGAGCCCTCTCTCCAGGAATATCCCAGGGGCACCCCGAGGGCTCCACCAGCCCGGGCTGGTCTCACAGCCAAACAGAACTTTCTCCTGGCTGCCTCGCCAGAATGATTCGTTAAATCCCAATATCCACGGACAAAAGACCCTCTAACTAATTAAAGTTAGAAAGTGGTGTGTTTATTCAGGCACCGGCGGGCGGCATGGGAGCAGCCTCCTAAAGACATGCCAGCCAAGTACAAGGTTCTTCATTCTCTATTTATTGCACAAAGTTTTACATCTTCTACATATGTATGACCCCAGCCCCTCCCATCCTCTGCTTCGTATTAAAATGAGATCATTGGTCTTTCATGCATGCGCAGTTTCTCTCTTGAATTGGGTCGGTGGTCTCGAATTGGGTCAGTGGTCCTGAAAGATGAAGTCAGGAATGTCTTCCTCACAGTGCCCTTTTTACCTTCTTGCTGTTGGCAGGCCTTCATGACCTCTTGGCGCAGCCCAAGATCTCCTCCTTTTGATTAATTATTCTGAAACCCAGGAGCTGTTCTTGGTTCAATTAGTTTCAATTAGTTTCAATTTGTTTTGATGACAGTTCATTTATTCTGTTTCCTCCTACAAACAAAACTTCAAACAAAATATCATGGCAAATAATACATCACTTAGCTCTGGCTTAGGAATCTACGAATCATTAACTTACCTTTTGTTTCTCTACTCTATAACTTAATTAATAAAAATTTCTTCTAACCCTTAGTCAGAATTTTAACCTTTTAGAACCTTGACTTAGTTACACCGTGGGGAATCATGGAATGAAGGAGCCCATTGTGACACAGCAAGGCCGCATGGAACCAATGGTCCATTGTTACACTGCGGATTCAAGAAGACCATGGGGACAGCAGGGAATCTCATGGAACCATACGTCCATTGTGACACTGCAGGGCCCTGTGGAACCAAATATTCATTGTGACACAGCGGGGCTGCTTGTAACCAATTGCGAGACTGCGGATCCGAGAGACCACGGGGACACTACGGCACTTCATGGAACCAAGGGGCTGTTGTGACACACCAAGGCCTCGTGGAACCAAGGAGAGCATTGTGGCAGAGCAGAACCAAGGAGGCCATTTGGACATTATGGACCCTAAGGGAACCAAGGCTCCATTGTTATACAGCAGGGCCTCCTGAATCCAAGGAGCCATTGTGAAACTGTGGGACATCATGGAGTCAAGGGCACCACTGCTACTGAAATCTGCTGGAGAGAAACCTTCTCACACAGTTTGGAGGATTTGAAAGCAGCTATTCTTTATGACAGCATGGTGGTCACTCGGCTGATCCATCATGCATTTGAGTGCACTGAGCATGGAGTGAACAGAGTTTATATCAGACACACTGATTACATATTCATTAGCTATCCCCACTTCCTTTGACTTTATTGGACATCGGTGTACCGCTTATCACAAGTCCTATCAATTTCTCCAAGGCTGTGCTTTTCTGTCCTACTGTCCTTGATCAGAGTTAATGTTGTTCTGTCCTCCTGTCCTTGTCACAGTGCCCGCCCCACATGAGGGGTGTCTGCAACCCCCCCCAGCCAATGGGTTTGGGGTGGGCAAGTGTTCCCAAGGGAACAGGCATGGGACAGCTGGGCTGGACTGACCCCAGGGATGTTCCATTCCATGTCACAGCATGATCAGCAAGAAACTGAGAGAAGCAGGAGGTGGAGGGCATTAATTTCTTTTTTCAGACCTTTTTTCTTTCAAACAGCACCTACACATACAGAACTCCTGTATCTCTCTGCCACAAGGTGGTTGAACATTTTCCGCTGATAGGAGATTTCCTGTGCATTTGCTTTGCTTCTGTTTGTGGCTTTTGCTTTTTGTGGTTGGTTTGTTTGTGGGGTGTGTTGTTGTGGGTGGCTTTTGCTTTGGTATTTTTGGTTGGGTTTTGGTTTTTTTGTCCCTATTGATCTGCCTTTCTTCTGATGCATAAGTTTTTTCTACCTTTTCTTGTGGCTTGGTTGGCACGTGATGGCAAGACAAATTGATCCAACTCAGTCCTCTTGCCCAATTATGTTTTGCAGTCACCACTAACGAGATGAGTTTGGTCACAGAATCCCTGACTCTTGGCAGCATCCACAAAGGCGGTGAAAGTGCATTTCATCCCATTGCAGAGATAATAGAAATGTTCCCCAGTGGTGGCCAAGGGCTGGCCACTGAGGGATGGCACCAGGGAGTGGCTGCCAAGAGGACTCTGGACCATGGATGACATTTGACCCTCATTGTTCAGCCCAATTCCCACCCCATGTTCCACTTCTTCAGCCCAGCTCCCACCAACCTGGCTCTGAGGAGACCCCAGCAGAGCCTGGCACAGGCCTGGCTGGAGTCTGGGCACACAACATGCCCTTCTTTGCCCTCCCACAGGGCTTCTGCAATCCCTGCCTTGTCCTGCCAGTGCCTGCAATGGCTGCAGGAGGATTTGCCACATGCCCTTCCCTGCTGAGCCTGACCAGTCTGGGACTCTCCCAACACCTGGATGTGAAGGCCAGTTCTTTCCCATAGGAAGGAAAGCACAGAGCCCTGGTGTCTCAGGGGCAGATTAGAGGCAACAACCAGAGGCCAAGGGCAGCCAGAGCTGTCTGTCCTGGCAGCTTTTGTCTGGGAGAAACCCTTGCATATAGGCAATTTTGGAGGAGAAGTACCAGTTTTGGCCATGGGTGCCTGCACAGGAGGGACGGTTCTTTTCTGTAGGAAGGAAAGCCCAGAGCCCCAGTGTGTGAAGGCAGGTGAGAGCCAGCTCTCAGGAAGCCAAGGGCAGCCAGACTTATTGGTAATGGCAGCTTTTGACTGGGAGCAATGCCTGGATATAGGGAATTTTGGAGGCAGAATCCCATTTTGGCCATGGGCACCAGGATGAGAAGAACAGTTCTTTTCCCTTTGAAGGAAAGCCCAGAGGCCCAGTGTTTCAGGGGCACATGAAAGAGACCCTTGACATGCCAAGGTCACTTGGAGCAGTCAGGCCAAGCCAACCACCCCTGTTACCTGTTCTCTCGGATCCACGGGGCCCCGCAGTGTCACAATGTTGGTGTCATATTGGGTCCTTGGTTCTATGAGGCCTCGCTGTGTCACACTGGCCCCTTGTTTCCATGGGGCCCCACAGTGTCCCAGTGGTTCCCCCCTTGCTTCCATGGGGCCTTGCAGTGTCACAGGGGTCTCCTTGGTACCGCAGTATCACAATGGACTCTTGGTTCCATGGGGATTCACAATGTCAGAAGGGTCTCCTTGGTTCCACAAAGTCATTCACAGCCCCTTGATTCAAGGAGGCCTTGAAGTGTCATAATGGTCTTCAGAATTCCGTGAGGCCCCGCAATATCACAATGGACCTTTGATTCCATGAGTCCCCACACCGTTACATGAATCCTTAGTTCCATGGGGCCCTGTAGTGTCACAATGCTCTCCTTGGTTCCATGGTGCCACACAGTGACACA
>NW_024580715.1:0-10470 GCF_017639235.1 Corvus kubaryi
TGGCTTAGAGAATTGTCCATATTCAAACTGGCCAGCTGATAGGTTCTATCAGTTCCCAGAGGAAACTGTAAGCACCCCTTAGCAAGGACGTCCCTTCCGGGACTATGCTTGCTAACCTATGACAAGACCTCAGACTGAAGAACATTCCCTTCAAATTTTTATTAACTGTAGGTGTGGAAGGAAGGAATTTTGTTCAGCTGAGGATAATTTCCTGTGCCTACATTTGACAGGTGTCTGCTGGTTTTTGTTTTGTTTCATTTTTTCCCAAAATTTTCAGGAAAATCTCCGTACCAATGTACTTTCTTATTGTGGAAATCACTTTATTATTGTTAAAGCTGTTATTTACTCTCTACAACCCCAGAATGGACCAAACAAGCAAACAGAAAATCTTTTTCTCTTTAGGTACTAAATAAAAAGTGATCAACATTAAGTGCTGAATTCTCTTCCTCATAAAAAAATCTTTCCATATGATGAGCACCCCAAAGCTGTAAGGGTTAAAAACACAGAGTGGGTGACCTGCAACAGTTAATTATAGCTGAAGAGCTGCAGGCGGCCAAAAACAACTGCAAGCCAAACAGAGTAATGTGTGTCATTAAGGTAAGGCATATGAAATAAGAACTTTACCTTTTTTTTTTTTCCCTAGCAAAGATACCCATATACTTCACATTTTATGTTGCTGGAAAAAAAAAAATTCAGTTTTATTCACACTTCTAGTTTAAAAAAAGAGCTACATCTTGCTATTTTGATATACATACAAAATACATAACAGTCCCTAGAGCATGAGACAATATTGAATGAATGTGACACAGAAAATAAGATAATTCCTATAGAGTCAGCAAACAGCAAAACCCAAATTTTTAGGACTGTATCAGTTTGCCTGACAGGAAAGCTACAATTTTGCTGGCAGTGTTCACTGGGTGGCTCATGCTATAACGTATTCTGAAGAGACAGAATTTACAATTTAAAAAGTTAGTGACCAGAATTGGTGAAAAAATTCTGGTGGCATTGTTTTCTAACAGAAGATTTGAATTGTAGTGTTAGGATCTGAAAATTTTAAATATAGTAAATTTATGAAAAATATTCCTAGAAGTTAAAGTAATAAAAGAAGCATGCTATTTTATAACATGGAAAATTAAAACAATGAAGTTTTTGTTTAGAATTTGAAAATTACCAAAGAGCAAATTTCTGCAGCATTTGTGATGAAGCAGTAACAGTTATATGATAAAAATAATATATTGCAGCATAAGTACCTCCCTGAAAGTGTTCAAAGCCAGATAGGATGGGACTTTGAATAGCCTGGTCTGGTGGAAGATGTCCCTGGCCATTTAAGGGGATTGGAACTAGAAGAATTTTAAGGTCTCTTCCTACCCAGACCAGTCTATAAAATATTTCTAATATTAGACCTCACTCCTTAATTATAATTATATTCTTAACTAACTGAAAGGAGTTTAAAGCCCACGATTCAGCTGAAACAATAGAAGACAAATTTGCTTTTCAAGGATACTTCATTATCTCTCTATTTTGAGGTTCCTGAAGGTGATTCTTTAAGGGGAAATATTTTTAAAAAACTTGTCCTTAGTAATTCCCAAGCATATGGCTCATTCTATGCATCCTTTCTGGACTTCTTCCCTTTCTTGCCCAAATTGCTAGATGCCTGTGAAGTATAGATCCTCACATTATAGGAAACATGATACATGTCTAACATTAGATGCTCATAGTAATTTGGGACAGTACAGTGCCCTACGGTAATTAGGTTTTCTACATTGTCTGGCCTTTAATTATGATATAATGGACTTCAGATGACTTTTTTGTTCTTCCTTCTGTGAGCTTCCATTACATAAAATATGATCTAGTAACCTCCCTCATGTTCCTATTCACCCTGTAGAATATCTCATTTCAGAATGTTTCTTTTCTACAGAATAAATAAGACTACTTTGTCACTGATGAGCATTAAATTGTAAATATTTTTTTTTGCCATTAACATGACCAGAAAACAACATAATCTGAGGTCATTATAATATACCAGAATTGCAAAATGTTTTTTGGGAAATTTTCTCTTAGCATTCTCTTTTTCACTAACACAAATGAAAACTAACATGGAAGGAATTTTATTTTACTATATTTAAAACTACTGTAAGAAAGAGATCTCATTTGTCCATGCAAATGACCAAAACATAAACTGATCTATGTCTAACATTTCTGAAATGGCAGAAGAGTGAAAAAAAAAAAATCATTAAAAATAGTAGGCATTACAATTGGGAATGGAAAATATTTTAATTAGTGAGAATGCAACAGCTCAAAAATATTTTTAAAAAATTACAATTATCATAAAATCATAGAATGGTTCGGGTTGGAAGGGACCTTAAAGATCCTCTAGTTCCAATCTCCTGTCATGGCAGGGAAACTGAACAGCACAGTGACTAGGTTTTAGACAACAGGCTCCTAGACAGATGTCTCTAAATTCAGAGCTCTCTAAAAAACAAAATAAGAGAAAAGCAAAGTACCTCTGAGTGTCTATTCAGACATATATTTATTCTGAGAGAGAAGATACAGGAAGTCAACCAATGGAAAACACAGCCAAATGACTGGGTCTAAAAGCTTAAAATTTCTGGAATGTACAGTTCTGCAACAAAAATCTGCTCCAGTATCTGCAGCCCAATTCCCCATGGTATATATCAGCAACAAGTATTCCAAAGGAGCGAGAAAGTTTCACTTTTCCCTTTAAAACACATTGGCAGCAACAGTCCCTTTGTTCAACTTTATGTCATAGTTCATAGCTTATCTTGACTTCTCCTCTCTGACTCTGTCTTCACTCTTTCCCTGGACCTAGGCAGGTAAGGTAACAGGACTCCCTTCAATATCTATGTTTTTTTGTTTGTTTTTTTTCTACTTGCAGATAACACATGAAAAAATGCTAACATAAAAGCACCCTAAAGAGTAAACAGGGCAGTGCAATCTCCCAGCATCCACGGATAACTTACGCTACCTAAAGATATCCTAAACCTTTATTCATCTTCCAGACTGAGCACTGGAAAAGTCTGCTCAGCAATATTCTCACCAGGGACAGCTGCACAGCCAGACATTTGTGCATTTCCACCATCTGCAAGGCTGAGCCTGCAACCTGGTTGTTGATATATTTCCCCAATAAGCAGAAGCCTTGCCTTCAGTGAGCAATTTGGTTTTACTTCTTAGTCCAGTGCTTCTTGTTTTCTATGCTGTTTCTGACTGTGCTGGGTTCCTGTAGCATAGATTGTGGATAACAAAACCTGGCAACACTCACTGAATAGCAATGGCTCTTGAGCCTGCCTCATAAGATAAGCTGCTGTGAGAAAAGCTTGTGGGGTTAGAGGATGAGTGAGTAAGAAAGAACCTGACACTGCGGCTTCATGGTTAGATGGAAAATTTGGGACAGAGCAGGGCAGGTTTCCAGTCAGGCACGTATCTAAGTCCCATTAGACCTTAAGTGCCTTGTTCAATCCAAACCTTAATTAGAAACTGTCTTTACCAAATGTCAAAATGTTCCTTTTCCCTTCATAAAACATTAACAACCACTAGAGATGGAGAAAATGGGCTTCATAATTCCCCTCTGTCAACATATCAGGACTCCAGTCCACATGGTTTCCTCTGCACTGACTTGCAGGGGGACTTGCATGCAGAGCTCAAATGAGGTAAATAGAGTCTCTGGTTTTGTTTTGTTTTCTAATAATACTGAACACCACTTCTGGGTTTCAGTAAGAAGTCTAAAATACTTGAAAAGGAAATGTTACTACATGCATCAAACACAATAAAAATAACTAGCTCTCCTGAGACTCTCTCTGAACCTTATGAATTGCTTGTGGAAATAATATTAAGCACTTCTGCCTCTATAAACATGGCCTTATGTTAGAGAAATTTTGCTGTAACAACAGTGTCAAGAAAAACCACTGTAATTTCTTAAAATAGATTTGCTGATATTAATGTGTTATCTTTTTTCCTAAACATCACGGCCTTGAAGGCATAAGGGGAAGGAACTTGTTCAAAAGGGTGAATGTTGCTCCAACACTTGACTCAGGTGAAAATACTCCTCATTTTAGACCCTCAACTGGTCTAAAATGAAACAGCTTCTTAGAAATTATTTGCACTGTCTAATTACCTGGCCCATATGGTTAATATTCCGAAGATCATCAAGTAATATGGGTTAACTCACCCCCACCCTCACTGACCCTAACAGGAGCTGTAGCTGGTTGCTACTTCAAGAAATACAGCTTTTTAAATTGCTTCATATGGAATACCAAAGTGCAGGAACAATGAAAATTAGTGAGTGCTTTTTGAAAATGACCCATTTTATTCAGTGACAACCTCCAGAGATAATTACTGTGTAATACAAAAGACAGTGATCCATTTGCCCATAGGATGAATAACATATTAAAATGTTTGTAACATCTTAAATGTGACAAAAAGAGTAATCAAGAGAAAGATACTCTTTACCATTAGGTAGCACTATTTCCCCTATCTCTTTTGAATTAGGAAAAAAAGAAACTTTTAAAGCAGTTATAATATAAGACCTGCTAAATATAGATCTGAACACCTTTTTTTTCAGAGCATAAATTTTTCACCAGCAGTGGTGTTATAGACATCTTAAAATGACTTTGATAATTTGACCTTAATTCACTGAATAACTTCAGCCAGGGTTTGGTGGGAGAACAAAAACATAGTTCCCAGCTGAATTCACAAAAGAACTGGAGCAGATTTTGTTTCTCTTTTATCTGGTGACTGAATGTCTTGTGTAGGACCAGTACTAGTTCTTCCTAAATGGTTTGGAGCTCTCCTACCATTGTGCTAAGGAGAGAGCTCCAATCACTCTGCTTTTGTTTTTTTGTTTTTTTTTTTAATGTTTCCAGTTTTCCTCCTGAAACTGTGCTCTTTTGCATGAAATAATGACTGAAAACAGACTGGGACTGGGCAGTTTGTCCCTCAATATGCTGTTTTGACCACCACCAGGCACTGCAGAATGAAGAGTAAAACAGACATAAAGCAGAACAGCTCTGACAGGAAAGACCAAGAAGAATTTTCCTTAAACCTCTCCAGTTTATGGGTTTGGGTCTGCTGGGAACAGCACTATGCAAGTCCTCTGTCTGAGCATAGAATTGTTTGAAACAATCTTTCTCGTGTCCTCATAAAACCTTCAAAAATGTCTGTGTAACCCTCAATCTCTCCTAATGACTCTGTCCCATTTGCTATGAAATATTTAAATCCTTATTGAGTCAGAAACTTATGCAACTTCATTGTCACTTGAGATCATGAGGTTGACTTCACTCCCTGAAAAAAATGAGTAGAGGACTGGATTTCTCACTTTGTTATTAAAGTATCTTAAGAAGAACACCATGGACCATCACTAGCACATTAGCCTTCACTTTTTCTTCTCCTGACTTTTATTACAAATGTTTGGTTATGAACTACTGCACTTTCAGCTGTACAAAATGTTTTCCCTCATTCAAATATCACAGGTTTGGCAGGAAAACAATCACTGATGCATGCACACATGCACTTTAGTTTTGGATGGCATGAACTTTTTGGTTTGTTTTTTTTGGCTTAACACTGAAATGATAAAGTAATTTATTCATTAGCCCACTGAAATTAGTCTCTTCAATTTAAGGAGATATGCCTAATTAAAACAAAATGTATTCTTCAATACAATTTAATGTATTAAGCCTTTTTTCTGACCTTTGATTCTTCAAGATGTTCTCAATAGATGACTGTCTGGCTCCTTTGAGAGACACTTAAACCTTGAAGTTGAAATCCATAGCTGGCTCTGACTCTCCTTAGGCACACGACACTGTCAGTCACTTGTGAAGGAAGCAGTCCCTTGCTTGGCTGGTCCTCAGGCTATGAAATGAGCTCCAGCAGGATCCTGGGCCTGCTGCAAGCGTCAATACTCCCATTCCTAGCTGAAAGAGCAAAACTTGCTGTGTCTGATGAGCAAATACACCAGAGGGCATCTTTGAACAGGGGAAGGGAAAGGGAAAGGGAAAGGGAAAGGAAAAGGAAAAGGAAAAGGAAAAGGAAAAGGAAAAGGAAAAGGAAAAGGAAAAGGAAAAGAACAGGCAACATAAACTTTTTTCCCTTGGGATAAGATTAGAGTGAAGCAAACCTCACATAGAAGAGTTGTGCACTTAATGTACTACTGGAAGGTGCTCAGATGCCTGTGCCTTTGCAGAACAATTGTAAAATGGTTCTTGGTTTTTTTGGAGAATGCATATTACCAAAAAGTCAAAGTTATGTGATGCAACAGACCAGCCTGGTCTTATTTTTTAGCAACTTGCTGTTTCACGTGGTGCAAATAATCATAAAATCAAATGTCATCTACTTATAATTTTATAGTAGTTGCTTCTTTAACACTTGCCAGTTTTTCCATAACATCATCATGTATAATTAGTACATAATCTTCAGGCATAAATAACTCTCTAATTAGTCTATAATCTGTAATTGTTATATACTTACAGACGAGTTATTTGCTTATTTGGACACTGCAAAATAAAATACCTTCCTGACAAAACACTGCATGAGACTTGTGTAGCTTTAGTGTTTGAAAATCATTCTTAGAGCTACCAGGAGAAAGAAAACAAGATGCAATACAGTTATTGAAATTAGAAAGTGTTCATCAGTCACTACGTGTTTATGCTGATGATAAAAGAGGAGATGCAGATAAAGAATAAAAAATCAATGCAAAGATTTATTGAAATCCTACAAAAGTAAACATGCACTTTTCAATCTCCTCTGGATCCAGATAACAAGGAGCTCTGGGATGAGAAACAACAAGTCAGAGTGTCTAAACAATGTTTTGTTTCAGTTGTTTCTCTAAAGCCTGGCCTTGCCTTCCTTTTTCCCTTCCCCTTCCACTCCCCTTTCATCTTCACTTCCATTTCCTTTCATTCTCTTTCCTCCCTTTACCTTCTTTATTCCTTTTCTCTTTGTTTCTTCCTCTCCTTTTGGCTTTCCTTTTCCCCTTGCCTTTACCTGTACCTTTACCTTCTCCTTTACCTTTTTCCCTTCTTCAATGAATCACAGAAACAAAACTAATGCTATTTGATAATCAGATTGGCATCTGAAATTCATGAGCTACTGGATCTTGGGAGAAGAAAGCCCCAGGTGAAAGGATTTATTAAAAAATTGCATATCTCAGATGACAGTAAATCTTGGATAAGTGAGTTGGTACATTACATTCCAGGACAGTTTTGTAACAGCTTTAAAACAGTGATATTAAGGCAGTTCTAAAATGCTTTCCCTAAGATGTTTTTCCCCTTTTTTTTTTAAGAACTTTTCTGAGGTATTTGCAGAGGATGCAACATGAATAATACCACTCTTTAGCAGATTTGCCTGAACTTCTGCCATGATGTGGGGCAATCTTGAGCACAAGCACAGGCTAGGAGGAAAATGGATTGAGAGCAGTCCCAGTGAAAAGGACTTGTGGGTGTTGGTTGATGAGATGCTCAACATGACCCAGCAACGTGCACTTGCAATCCAGAAAGCCAAACATGTCCTGAGCTGCATCCAAAGCCCCAGGAGCAGCAGGTGAGGGAGGGGGTTCTGTTCCTCTGCTTTGCTCTGGTGAGACCCCACCTGCAGTGCTGCATCCAGCTCTGGAGTCCCCAGCATAGGAAGGACGTGGAACTGTTGGAGTGAGTCCAGAAGAGATCACAGAGGCCATCAGAGGGCTGGAGAACCTCTCCTGTGACAGGCTGAGAGCTGGGGCTTTTCAGCCTGGAAAAGAGAAGGCTCCAGGGAGGTCTTATAACACGTTCAGTGCCTAAAAAGGTTACAAGAAAGCTGAAGAGGGACTTTTTACAAGGGCGTGGAATGACAGGACAAGGGGGAAATGCTTTAAGCTGGAGGATGCTAGGTTTAGATTAGCTATGAGGAATTCTTTACAGTGAGGGTGGTGAGGCACTGGAACAAGTTGCCCAGAGAAGCTGCAGAAGCCCCATCCCTGGATGGGGCTTGGAGCAGCCTGGTCTAGGGGAAGGTGTTCCTGCCCATGGCAGGGGGATTGGAACTGCATGATCCAGAAGGTCCCTTCCAATCCAAACCATTCCTTTGTTCTATGATTCTATGACAATTATTTGTAAATTTGCATCTTTATGACTTTTGTTGTTAGAACCTGACTACTACACATCAATTTAGAGAGGAAAATATCATTATCTCAATCTGGTGAAAACCCATTGAAGAGATGCTATTTAACCTGGAACTGATCCATACTGTGAAACTTGTGATGTTACAACACTCCTTTAACATCAGATGACTGATTTCCCAGATTATTTTCCCTTGTTCTCATAAGAAATGAGATAGATAAAACAA
The DNA here is from genome assembly GCF_017639235.1 of Corvus kubaryi. NCBI lineage: Eukaryota > Metazoa > Chordata > Aves > Passeriformes > Corvidae > Corvus > Corvus kubaryi. The sequence goes on from NW_024580715.1 coordinate 8,335, forward strand.
GAAAGATAAACTAAGTAGGATGGATAAAACAACTCCCTTAATGTTAAATAGAAAATTCTGAAATAAAACTAAAGTTGGAATATAGTTTGGAAGATAATAAATAACTCTTAAAGTTAACTCCAGAATTTGATGTGCCTGTGAGTGGGTGTTATGGATTAGATTCAAGCTCCCTGAATTCAAGCTCCTTTTCACCTGGAGAGGTGAAAAGATTTCTTGATAGGGAGAATTTCATGTCTAGAGCTAGACTTTATGCTGAAAGATGAAGAAAATTAAAGAACATGAAATACACCAGCCTTGGAATTGGAATCACTGCAGAAAAATGTATTTTTCCCCTATTTCATAGAACCACTGAAGGGCTGAGGCTGAAAGGCCCCTCTGGAGCTCATGTGGTTTAACTCACATGCCCAAAGCAGGATCTGCTGGCGCAGGTTGCTCAGAGCCACATTTGCTTAGGTTTTTAATATCTCAAAGGGTAAAGACTCCGCAACCTCTTTGAGCAATCTGTGCTACTTCTTGCGTCCTTTCACTCCCCTCATCAGATTCAGCTCCAGGTGTGTTTTGGCTTTCCTAATCCCACCCTTACATCGTCCTTGGGTAGTCTCTCATTTTGCTCTTGGATAGTTCCCTGTTTCTGCTACTTGTACGCTCCCATTGATTGTTTGAGTTTGCTGGGAGATGCTTGTTCACCCATGCAGGCTTCCTGCCACATTTGCCTGATTTTCTGTTTCTCATTATGGTCCCATCTTGATCTTGATGGTGATGCTTGAAAATTAACCAGCTCTCCTGGATCTGCTTCTGTTCAGGGCTGGTTTTGATGGGATTCTTCCAAGCAGAACACTACAGTGGCCAAAGTCTGCTTTCCTGAAGTCCATGATCCTGTTTTTTGGGATTTTTCTTTGACCAGTTTCCACCTCTCCAGATACTGAACTCAACCATTTAATGGCCATTGTTTGCAAGTATGAGGTCAAGCAGTGTTTCTTCCCTCATCAGCTCCTCTATCATCTGTACCAAGAAGTTTTCATGCTCCAGGAAAATTTCTGGGTTTGTTTTGCTCTGCTGTTTTGGTCTACAAAGAGATACTAGAGGAGTTAAAACCCCCTCAGGAGGACCAGGGCTTAAACATGTGAGACTTCTTCCAGTCACCTGGAAGATTAAATTGATATAAAAGAAGATGAACACCAAACAGATTGAACTGTGTATAATAATGACATGAGATATGAAATAATTGATATATTTTTGTTAATTTAAGGTTGTTATTAATTGGGCTTGACCATAACAAAATGAGGCAAAAAAATCATAATTTCAGTTCTGATCTTGTAATTTAATTTTTACACAGTTGCAGAATTTTATTTTGACCATGTTATTTTACACTGTAATATAGAGTCATAAATAAAGGAAAACATTATCATAATAATGAAAAAGTGTTCTATATTGTGGGTGATTATATAAGAAGTCAACATGAAACATTTCTATTGTTCTCATTTAATATTATTAAAGAAAATATATTCTTATATGAGTGGTTTGGATTTTATTACATGTAAGCTTTTCAGGAAAAAAAATATTTGAAAAGAAAAATTCCATTTGTATTCAGTAACATTTGTGCAGAAGTTTAATTACTGGTGACCAACACTGTCATTGTATTATTTCACAGTGGTCAGACAATTGTGCCCCACTGAGTGAAAAATACAGTTAAGATAAGGAACAGAAAACAGAAGACAAGCAATTTCATGTTCCTGTGTGGTACTCCCCGACTGCATCAATGAACATGGCATGAATGACAAACAGGGGCTGGTTCTACTCCATCCTGAGGCTGCACACAGGCACTTACTCCACGTTGTTATATTTCATGGCATACCCTAGAATTGTCTGACTCTTGAAGAAGACACAGTTAAATCAGCCCTTCTTTGGGTCTGACCTCAAATTCTTCTTTCAGTAACAGCCCTGCATGCAACACCGAAATCTGTCTGTGTCTCCAATAAACAAGGGCTAGAGCAAATAAGTGCTAAGAGTTCAAACTATTGCTTAGGGAGAAATTTTCTCTCTGAAAGAAAAAAAGGAAAAGGGGTGTCATAGGTTAGCAAGTGTAGTCCCGGAAGGGACGTCCTTGCTAAGGGGTGCTTACAGTTTCCTCTGGGA
>NW_024580716.1:0-395 GCF_017639235.1 Corvus kubaryi
GAATCCCAAAGCATCCCGGGGGATGAGGATGGAGCTTTTCCCGGGAAGAAGGGGGGATCCCGCTCCTCCCGGCTCCATCCCTGGATCCTCGCTGGAGCCGCCCCAGTTGGACCAGTTTGGGGTGGGCGGGGCTCCAGGATCCCTCTCGACATTCCCAGGCCGGAAATCGGCGGGATGGAATTCCCAGGAAGGCCGTTTCCCGAAGTTTCCTGGGGAATTGGCGGCAGGGACGAGGAGGTGGCACTGGGGGAGTGACCTCCGTGGTCAGTGGCACCTCTGGGTGACCTCAGTGGGCAGTGGCACCTCTGAGTGACCTCCCTGGGCAGTGGCACCTCTGAGTGACCTCCGTGGGCAGTGGCACCTCTGGGTCACCACCATGGTCAGTGGCACCTCTG
>NW_024580716.1:405-1006 GCF_017639235.1 Corvus kubaryi
CACCTCTGAGTGACCTCCCAGGACAGGGACAGCTCTGAGTGACCTCCGTGGTCAGTGGCACCTCCAAGTGACCTCCATGGTCAGTGGCACCTCTGAGTGACCTCCCTGGGCAGTGGCACCTCCGGGTGACCTCCCAGGACAGGGACAGCTCCGAGTGACCTCCGTGGTCAGTGGCACCTCTGAGTGACCTCTGTGGTCAGTGGCACCTCCGGGTGACCACCGTGGGCAGTGGCACCTCTGAGTGACCTCTGTGGTCAGTGGCACCTCCGGGTGACCTCAGTGGTCAGTGGCACCTGTGGGTGACCTCCATGGTCAGTGGCACCTCCGGGTGACCACCGTGGGCAGTGGCACCTCTGAGTGACCTCTGTGGTCAGTGGCACCTCCGGGTGACCTCCGTGGTCAGTGGCACCTCTGGGTGACCTCCATGGTCAGTGGCACCTCCGGGTGACCTCCGTGGTCAGTGGCACCTCTGGGTGACCTCCGTGGTCAGTGGCACCTCTGAGTGACCTCCGTGGGCAGGGACAGCTCCGAGTGACCACCGTGGTCAGTGGCACCTCCGAGTGACCACCGTGGTCAGTGGCACCTCTGAGTGACCTCCGTG
>NW_024580716.1:1016-8701 GCF_017639235.1 Corvus kubaryi
TGGCACCTCCGAGTGACCACCGTGGGCAGGGACAGCTCCGAGTGACCTCCGTGGATCTGGAATCTCCTTCTCCTGCTCCCTGCTCCACCCCTCGAGCCCCACGCGCCCTTTCCCGGCCCCGCAGCCCCTCCCTGGGGTCACCCCGCCACCCGCTGTCCCCAAACCCTGTCACAACTCACCGGAGGCCACCTCGTGTCCTGCAGAGGCCACCCACGCCCTGCCCAGGGGGTGGCGAGGACAAACCCCGATTTATAGGGCGGGGATGGGGGGGGAGAGGTTTTGGGGGCGAGGAGGGATTTTGGGGCGCTGGGATGGGGGGAGCGGACGGGGTTTTTGGGGGCCGGGAGGGCGGAGGAAGGGCCCCCGCAGGCAGGAGCGGGGTCGGTGCCATGGAAAACAAACCGGGCCCGGGGGACGGGGAGGGGACGGGAGGAGGAGGAGGAGGAGAAGCCCGGGCAGGGCCCAGGGAGAGCCGGTGGCGAATTCCAGAGGAGAGGGGACAAGCGGGATCCATCCGCCGGTGACGGGGGAAGGGGGAGCGGGGGCTTGGGAAGCGGGGAAAAGCCGGGAAAAGCCGGGAAAACGAGGGGAAAGCCGGGAAAAGGAGGGGAAAGGAGGGGAAAGGAGGGGAAAGGAGGGAAGGAAGGAGGCAGGGCGCTTATTCACGGCTCTGGAATGCGGCGTGCGGGCCCCGCTCACGCCGCCCCCGCGCCGCGGGACGGGGACCGGAGCCCCGGCGGAGATGGGCTGGGATGGCACCGGAGCGCGGGCTGGGAGCTCCTGGAGCCGAAAACTTCCAGGATCCCCCCTTCCCCAATCCCTGCGCCCCCCACATCTGGCGTCTGTCCCCTGCTGGGCATCCCAAAATGTCACCAAGCCCCCCGCTTCCCCCCTCCAGGATCCCCCAGAGCCACCGCGGTGCCTTCCCCACCGCTCCAATCCCAATCCCAATCCCAATCCCAATCCCGGGGTCTCTCCCTCCGTTCCTGCCCCGCTTTGAGCCCTCCCCCTGATGGGCGCGGGTTTATTCCTCCTCTGCATTCCCAAGAAAACGTCTTTTCCACCCCCGCCCGCCCGCGCTCTCCCGCTGGGAATGGCAGGGTTGGGAGCTGGAAGAAGCAGGGAAATTTTCCTGCGAGGCTGAGACAAAGGGGTCTGGCTGCCAGCTCCTGGAGGAGCGGGAATTAACCTCTTCCCGGTGGGACACGGCCTCCGGAGCCGGGATTGGAGCGCCTTGGGAAAGCATGGAAGAAGGGGGAGAAGGAGTTAGTGTGGAAACATTTCCCTCCCACCCACCCCACACCCCCCTGGCTGAGGAGAAGCGCCAGAGGAGCCGGGTTTTTCCATGACACGGGAAAATCTGGAGCAGGGCATGGCGGACGGAGAGGGGGGGTTGGTCTGAGGTCTGGGAGGCCGCTGGAAATCCCAACGATTCCACGGTTTGCGGTTGGGCAAGAGCTTCTCTCTCCCTATCCCTCCTCATTCCCGAACCCCCCGACTCCCACTTCACATCCCAAACAACATTCCGAGGGTGGGATTTCATCGCCGGCCCGGAAAAGGCGTTTTCCAGAGGGAGAAGGAGAGGCTTGAGGGGGGAAGCTCCCCCCCGCTCAGGCCGGGCTTGGTGGTGAGGAGACGCCTGGGCCCCATTAGGGAATATCCCAAACGGCCTTTTCCAGCCGGAATTCTTCCTCGTTTGGCAGGGCAAAGCGGCTCCGCATCCCCTCATTCCCCGTCTGTGTTCCCGGCAGGCCGGCAGGATGAAGCCGCTGCTGGGCTGCCTGGCGCTGGCGACGCTCCTGTCACCGAGCCTGGCCTGTCCCAGCCCCTGCTCCTGCTCCACCAAGAAGAACGGGCGCCTGCTGGCCGAGTGCGCCTACCGGGAGCTCCGCAACGTCCCGCGGGGTTTGTCGCCCAACGTCACCATTCTGACGCTCTCCGCCAACCGCCTGGGCCACCTGAGCCGCGGCTCGCTGGCCGAGGTGCCCGAGCTGCAGTCGCTGTGGTTGGGCTACAACCACATCGCGGCCGTGGAGCCGGGCACCTTCTCGGCGTTGCTGCAGCTCAAGAACCTGGACCTGAGCCACAACCGGCTGGCCGAGTTCCCCTGGCAGGACCTGCGCAACCTGAGCGCGCTGCAGATCCTCAAGCTGAGCAACAACCGCCTGGCGGGGCTGCCCCGCGACGCCCTGCGCGGCCTGCGGGAGCTGCGCTCGCTGTGGCTCAACGACAACGAGCTCACCACGCTGGCCCAGGGCACCTTCGAGGCTCTGCCGGCGCTGGCGCAGCTGCAGCTCTTCCACAACCCCTTCAACTGCTCCTGCAAGCTCTTCTGGCTCAAGGAGTGGGCGGACGGCACCTCGGTGGTCATCTCCAGGGCCGGCTCCACGCTGTGCGCCGCGCCGGCCCGGCTGCGCGGCCGAGCGGTCACCGACATCCCCGCTCAGCTCTGCGTGGCCCCCTCGGCCCAGCTGACCTATTTGTCCAGCCTGGCCAACGCCACGCCTCGGGACGGCCTCACGCTGACCCTGCACTGCAGCGTGGCCGGTAGCCCGCCTCCGGAGATCCACTGGCAAATCCGGACGGCCGGCCGGCGAGTGGACATCCACGGGCCCACGGTGGCGCGGGATGGCAGCGCCAAGGCGGGCCGGCAGCGCTTCCTGGCCTTCAAGAACGGCACCATGGCCATCCCCGACTTCGGCAAGGAGGATGAGGGCACCTACACCTGCCTGGCCGTCAACGACGTGGGAATTCGGGATGTGTCCGTCAACGTGGCGCTGGCCGGCTCCGGGAACCCGGCCGAGGAGCTGCCCCGCGATGACCCCCACGCCGGGCACCCCGGTGGGCACAGCTGTGCCAAGGGGGACGAGCTGGATCCCTCGGGCATGGGCGAGAAGTTGGTCATCGTCTACCACGTGCCCAGGGAGGCGCGGAGCGGCGCGGGAGCGGCCAAGCCGCGGATCCGCCTGGGAATTCTGCTGGCTCTGGGGCTGCTGCTCTGCTGGTGAAGGGGGGCAGCGCCTCCTGGATCCCCGTTTTTCCATAGTTTTTCCTCTCGTAGTGCCTTTGCTGAGCTTCTGGGATCCGGGAGCGCTCCGGAACCCGAGGGGGCCACCGCGGGCCCAGGGGCTGGTGGTGCAGCCCTTCCTGGGGTAGATCCCAGCTGGATCCGGCTGGGATCTGCTGCCGCTTCCCGGCGGTCCCAATGTGCCACATCCCGCTTTTCTCCCTGCCGAGAGCCACGTGTGGCAAAGGGGACAATGCCAGAGGCAGCCGGGAGCCGCCGCGGCTGCCACCGGGGAGGGATCCGAGGATAAAATCCCCTGGAAATCCATTCCCCCTGGGAATGGGGGCCTGGGATGGGAGCAGGATGGGGACAGCAGGATGGGGATGGAGCCACGGCCTTGGAATGGGCAGTTTTATGGAGAAATTCCCAGATTTTCTCCCTGTCGGATGCTGGCAGCATCCCCGAACCCCTCCGAGCCCCTGGAATGCCGCAGGAATCCCAAACCCTTCGCTGCCATCCTAAAAACCCATCCGGGCTGGACCCACTGGGGAAGGCTTGAGCCAAAGATTCCCAAACCATTCCCGGTGGGAAACCCAGCGGGATGGAGGGAAAATGGGGAAAAGCAGAGCTGAGCTGCCTTTAAGCCATAACCACTCCCCAGGGGCCTCAGCATTCCCGGCGGGATAAACATTCCTTCTCCAGGAATTCCGGGGAACCCCTCGGAGGGGGGCATTTGGGAATGTTCATCAGCCCCGGATCGGGATCCGGTGCCGGAATTCCCACTGGGATCTGGGCATGTCCTGCAGCCCCCTGGCCTTGGCTTTAATGAATGCCTTTAATTAATAAATACCTGGAAGAAATGCCAATAATTACTTTTAATTAATAAACACTTGGAATAAACACTTTTAATAATTACCTTTTATAAGTGCCTTTAATAAAGAATTACCTGTAATAAATAATTACCTGTAATAAAGAATTACCTTTAATTAAGAATTACTTGTAATTAAGAATGACTTTTTTTAAACACCTTTAATAAACTCCTTTTTTTTTGCTCTAAGCCAGCCGAACTCCTCTTGCTCTGTGCACCCCAAAATCCCCCAAAAAATCCCCCCAAAAACCCCAAATCCCCCCGAGCCAGCAGCTCCTGGGGGTCCCATGAATCCCACAGACCCGGCTGGATCAGGGGACACCTCCTGGCATTCCCAGATCCCACAGATCCTTCCCGGTGCTGGAGCTTTCCCAAATCCTTCCCAGTGCCGGAGAATCCCCTCAGATCCCACAGATTCTTCCCAGTGCCGGAGCTTCCCCCAGTCCTTCCCCGTGCTGGAGAATCCTCCCAGTTACCCCAAATCCTTCCCAGTGCCGGAGAATCCCCTCAGATCCCACAAATCCTTCTCAGTGCCAGAGAATCCTCCCAGATCCCAAAATCCTTCCCAGTGCCGGAGCTTTCCCAAATCCTTCCCAGTACCAGAGAATCCTCCCAGATCCCACAAATCCTTCCCAGTGCTGGAACATCCCCAAATCCTTCCCAGTGCCAGAGAATCCTCCCAGATCCCACAGATTCTTCCCAGTGCCGGAGCTTCACCCAGTCCTTCCCGGTGCTGGAGAATCCTCCCAGTTACCCCAAATCCTTCCCAGTGCTGGAGAATTCCCTCAGCTTTCCCAAATCCTTCTCAGTGCCAGAGAATCCTCCCAGATCCCACAAATCCTTCCCTGTCCCACGGCATCCCCTCAGATCCCACAAATCCTTCCCAGTGCCGGAGAATCCTCCCAGATCCCACAAATCCTTCCCAGTGCCGGAGCTTTCCCCAAATCCTTCCCAGTGCCAGAGAATTCCCTCAGCTTTCCCAAAATCCTTCCCAGTGCTGGAGCATCTCCCCACTTTTCCCAAATCCTTCCCAGTGCCGGAGAATCCCCTCAGATCCCACAGATTCTTCCCAGTGCCGGAGAATTCCCTCAGCTTTCCCAAATCCTTCCCGGCGCTGGAACATCCCCAAATCCTTCCCAGTGCCGGAGAATCCCCTCCACTCTCCCAAATTTCCCCTCCCCTCCCCCACCCCAATCCTGGAAGGAAACCCCATTGCTGGGATTTTGGGAACACCAAAATCCCTCCCCACCCCTCAAGCCCTGCTCGCAGCAGCCTGATCCCAAAAGAAACAGGAAAAGCCAAGCCCGGAGCTCTCCAGCTCCACTATTCCCAGATTTTAGGGAAAAAGGGAAGGGGCGGCTGAGGGGGTCCCGAGGTGAAAACATCCCAGGAAGATCCCGGAGCTCCTGGATTCCCATAAATTTTTCCCATCATGGGATAAAAACCCGTGGCCCCAATTGAAGTTTCGGGTTCGTTTTCCCAGGATCCGACCTTTAATCTCGGTTTTATCCCTGGGAATTGCGGGATGCTGGGATTTATTCCCGAAATTCCAGCGCTGGGAACAGGACTGGGGACAGGGATTAAAACAATTCCATCCAGGCCTGGAATTCTCTGCCCTCCTCCCACGGCAGCTTTGGAAAAGGGAATTCCTCCCCCTCAGCCGGGGTTTTATGGGAATTATCCCTGGTTTTAAGCATCGGTCCCAAAACCTCCGGGATGGGCCTGGAGAGGGATGGGAGGGATGAAGATGCGGATTTGGGGTTTCCAGGCCAACCGGGAACCACCGGGAAGGGGAAGAAAATCCCAAATCCCGCCCAGGGTGCTGCTCCTATCCCGGAAACCCCACAAATCCATGGATACACCCCCTGCCATCCCCAGGGATCCCAGGGTGGAGCTGTGGAAACCGATCCCAAAATCCAGCCCCGCCCATGGCGTGGAGCCGCCACGGATTTGGGGGATTTTTTTGGTTTTAGGGATTTTTTTAAAGGAATTTTAGGGATTTTTGGAGCCGCAGGGGTCGGGATGGGCTGGAAGGGAATCCTGGGAAAAGGGAGGGGATGCTCCCGGGAAACCCCAAAGCACGGGAAAGGCCCTTGGTGACCTCCAACTCATCCCAACATTCCAGAGGGAGGGAATGGGGTCCTTGGGATCCTGCGGGGAGCAGGTCTGGTCACTCCCAAGGAGATCCCGGGATGATCCGGGATGATCCCGCAGCTCCGTGTGGGACGGGCTGAGAATTCCCAAAGGAATCTTGGGATGTTTGGGATAGAAGGAGCCACCCAGGAGCCTGCTGATTCCAGCCCAAAAAGTCGGGAATTTCGGGATTTAAGGGTAGGAAGAGGTGATCCCACACCTCCTTGTTCCCATCCCGTTGGGGTTTTAGCCCCGGAATTCCCTGTTCCCCTTCCCACCCTTCCCAAAATTGCGGGTTTGGGGCTTTCCTGAACCGTGGGAATGCGAAGGGAGCGGTTTTCCCATCAAAAATTTGGATCAAGGATTGGATCCTGGCATCCCTAAAATCTCCGCTGGGTGAGGTCATCCCAAACATCCCCCAGATTCAAGGCTGGGATGATCCCAAATCCTGCCGGAAGTGGGAATATCCAAGGGAAAAGGCACATCCCGGGTGTAGGAATGAGATAGCCATTTATTATCCTTCGAGGGAGGTTTTCCATGGATCCCAGCCCTGGAAAACCGTGGGATAGCCACAAAACCGGGAATGGGAGAGGACGGGAGCAGAGCAGGAGCGGCTGGGATTTGATCCTTCTAAAAATTGGGGAAAAAACCAAAAAATCCCATCCTGGGAGTTGATCCGGAGCCCAAACAGAGCCAGGATTGGGAAGGAAAAGTTGGGAATTTTCTCTGTGGGGAGAGCACGTGGAGCTCCAGGGCTGGCTGAGGATCCCTCTCCCAATTCCCTGGGAATTGCCCCGTGCTGGAAAAGTGACTCCCAAAAAATTGCCGGGATGCCGGGAGGGTTTTCCTCGGCTCTACTCCATCCATGCCGGGCTCGGAGCCGTCACCTCCGAACCTCGGCAGCGACTCGACGTGAATTTAGGGATAAACCCCCGGAGAGAATCCGGAGGTTGGGAAAAGGGATGGGAAGCGCCCGAAATTCCTGCCGGGGGCAGATGGGGTTGGGATGGGGATGAGATGGGATGGGGATGGAATTCCCGGGAATTCAGGGCTTGGGGACGCCGAGCTGGGCGCCGTTGGCGGAGGCGTCGGCCAGCGCGGTTTTCCGGGAAGAGGTCAGCGAGGGGTTGCGCAGGAGGGTGTAGGCCAGGCACCAGCGGGCCCGGATGCGCCGGATCCGAGCTTTTCCCGGAGCCAGGTGCTTGTGATGCAGCAGGTGGAGACCTGGAAGGAGACGGGAGCAACGAGAAAAGGATTCCGTGAGCCAAAGTGGATCCTGGAGGGAAAGGGAGGTGGCACCCAGGGAATGGGGTGGGATGTTGGGAAGGGATTCCTGGAATGGCCAGAGAGGCTGCGGTTGCTTCTGGAGGTGTCCAAGGAAAGGTTGGATTGAGCTTGGAGGAGCCTGGGATGGGGGGAGGTGTCCTCAGGATGGGCTTGAAGGTTCCTTCTAAGATGTTGGGATGGTTCCAAAGCATTCCGGGAGCGCCGGATTCCAGCCCCAGTCGCACCCCACTGGAGCCGCCAGGATTCCAGCCCATCCTGAGGAGCCGCATCCTACCCTGGCATGGGATCAGCGCCATGGATGATGGAGGGATGGATGGATGGATGGAGGGAGGGATGGATGGATGGATGGATGGATGGATGGATGGATGGATGGAGGGATGGATGGATGGA
>NW_024580716.1:8801-11443 GCF_017639235.1 Corvus kubaryi
TGGATGGATGGATGGATGGATGGATGGATGGATGGATGGTTGGATGGATGGCTGCATCCCTGCATCCATGGACATACAGAGGTGTCCCCACCCCAACCACAGGTGCCACCAAGAAGTCACCAGAAGGTCCCTTCTCCCTGAGCCCCCCGGTGTCCCAGCTCCCACCTTCCTCCAGGCGGGTGTCCCGGGGCAGTGCCGGCAGCTCCGGCCGCTGGAGCAGCAGGAAGCAGAAGGCTTTCATCAGCGGGTGGCCCTGGCTCACCTCCACCTTCAGGAAGTGGCAGTAGCTGTGGTACCCTGCGGGGACACCGCTCACTCAGCGGGGACACCACTCCCTGAGGTCCCCTGAGGTCCCCTGAGGTCCCCTGAGGTCCTCTGAGGTCCCACCCCTTTAGCCCAGGACATGAAACCCCAGGTGAAACCCCAAAGGTGACCCCACATTTTTTGGATGAAGAAAGCAGGACCCAGCAGGAATCGGGAGAAGCCACCGGCTCCCCTTGGCCCCTTCCCACCGTCAGCATGGAGCGCCCATCCCAACCCCTCCATGGTGGCACCAGCACCCCTCTGGTGGCACAGCGACCTCCAGGTGCCCCACCTGGGTCAAAGGTCTCCACGCCACGCTGCAGCAGGCTGATGTCCAGCCGGCAGAAGTGGACGGCGTTGTAGAGGCCAGAGATGACCACGCGCCACACGCCGGCCAGGACCCCCAGCAGGACGTTGGTGGGGAAGAGCAGGAAGGTGACGATGTACAGGGCGCGCCTGCGAGGAGCACCAAAAACGCCGTGGGATGGCCAAACTCCGGCCAAACTCCGGCCAAACCAAACCTCCCGTGGCCACCTCAGGCGTCTCCACCCCGCGGGGAGAAGCAAAGGTCTGCCCGGGCTCCTGGAGAAGCGTCAGGAGCTGCTTTTCTCCTTGGAGATTGAGGAACTGGCCAAAATATGGGGTGGGGGATGTTGGGGTGGAGGCCAGAGGCCCCAGGAGAGCCTGGGGGTGGGACAGCCTGGTCTTGGGTGGTGACACCGCGTGGGAGTGAGGGACGGCTGCTGCTGGTGGCCTGGGATGGACACCGGCCCCAGGAGAGCCTCTGTGCCATGCCAGGGGGTGGGACATCCTGGTCTTGGGTGGTGACACCATGTCGGAGTGAGGAACCTCTGCTGGTGGCCTGGGATGGACACCGGCCCCAGGAGAACCTCGCTGCCACTCCCGGTGGACACTTGGACACCTCTGTCACCCCAATCTTGGGTGGTGACACCATGTCGGAGTGAGGAACCTCTGCTGGTGGCCTGGGATGGACACCGGCCCCAGGAGAGCCTCGCTGCCACACCAGGTGGACACTTGGACACCTCTGTCACCCCATCTTGGGTGGTGACACCATCCTGGAGTGAGGAACCTCTGCTGGTGGCCTGGGATGGACATCAGCCCCAGGAGAACCTCGCTGCCACACCCAGGTGGACACTTGGACACCTCTGTCACCGTGGTCTCAGGTGGTGACACCATCTCAGAGTGAAGAACCTCTGCTGGTGGAGCAGGATCACCCTGGCCGGTGTCACCTGACCGAAATCCAGGCCAAAACATCTGGAGAAACCTCTGTGGGAGCCTGGAATTGTCCCCCAACCCCAGAGCGGGGACAGGAGGGGACCACGGCGGCGTCCCCGTACCTGTTGGTGAGCTCCTTCCGCAGGGAATGCTGCTCCAGGAACTGGGAATGGGCCAGCAGGTGCTGCACGAGGATGGCCACCAGCAGGGCCAGCCAGAAGGGCCTGGGCGGGAGGGAAGAGCCGGATGGACACCGGGAACGTCCCGAGGCACCGGGAAGGTCCCGAAACACCGGGAAGGTCCCAAAACATCGGGAAGGTCCTGAGACACCGGGAATGTCCCGAAACACCAGGAAGGTCCCGAAACACTGCGAAGGTCCCAAACTCTGGGAATGTCCCGAAACACCAGGAATGTCCCAAAGCACCGGGAAGGTCCTGAAACACTGGGAATGTCCCAAAACACCGGGAAGGTCCCGAAACACCAGGAAGGTCCCGAAACACTGGGAATGTCCCAAAACACCGGGAATGTCCCGAAACACCAGGAAGGTCCCGAAACACTGGGAAGGTCCCAAACTCTGGGAATGTCCCGAAACACCGGGAACACCCCAAAACACTGGGAAGGTCCTGAAACAATGGGAAGGTCCCAAAGCACCAGGAAGGTCCCAAAGCATCAGGAAGGTCCCAAAACACCGGGAATGTCCCAAAACACTGAGAGCACCCCAAGGCACCGGGAATGTCCCAAAACACCGGGAAGGTCCCAAAACACCGGGAATGTCCCAAAACACTGGGAATGCCCCGAGGCACCGGGAAGGTCCCAAAACACCGGGAACGCCCCAAAACACCAGGAATGCCCCAAAACACCGCCCTGGGCAGCAGAAACCTCCGTAGGTGCTGGAAAAACCCCAAAGGGAGCATCCCAAATCCCTCCAGGGCCATGGACACCGGGAACGCCCCAAAGCACCGGGAAGGTCCCGAAACAACGGGAATGTCCCAAAACAGCGGGAACATCCCAAAATACAGGAACGTCCCAAAACACCGGGAATGCCCCAAAACACCAGGAATGCCCCAAAACAGCGGGAACATCCCAAAATACAGGAATGTCCC
>NW_024580717.1:0-15427 GCF_017639235.1 Corvus kubaryi
GGGCCTGCCCACCCTGCCAGGGAACAATTCCTGCCCAAGATCCCATCTATCCCTGCTCTCCGGCAGTTTGAAGCCACTCCCCCTTGTCCTGTCCCTCCACCCCTTGGAAATTCTTTCCGGGTTTCCTGCAGCTCCTTCAGGCCCTGCAAGGCCACACTGAGCTCACCCAAAAGTTTCTCCTCTCCAGGCTGAACAATCCCAGCTCTCGCAGCCTTTCCTCCCAGCAGAGCTGCTCCATCCCCCTGCTCATCCTGGTGCCTCCTCTGGCCTCTCTCCAGCAGCTCCACGTCCTCCCTGTGCTGGTCCCAGGGCTGGAGCAGCTCTGCAGGTGGGCCCTCACTTGAGCAGGGCAGAATCACCCAAAAAAACACAACCACACAAAATCTGAACTTGATGGAGCCTTTGAACACCACTTTGCTTTCCTGGCATTGCAATTCTTGAGACCAGAGCAGAGAATTGCAAGAAAGAGAGTTAAGAGGTGAAAATTAACTGGTTCCAGCCTCCAAGACAGGCATGGCTGTGCTCAGTAGACATTTCAGACAAATGAGGGAATGGAAGCAAACCAAATATTGCAGCAACACGAGCTCTTCTTCCCTCAGTAAGTGATTCCTAGAGCTTTTCTGCCAAGCCCACTGGCTCCTCAGCAGCATAGTGTGGTTCTCCTTGCTCATTCATGTAGACACGCAATGATTACCAACAATTAGCATCTCTCTTGATGAAGGCAAATTAAGTGCTGTGAAAAACCCAAATGCCTTGCTAAAAACAAAAAAAAAGAGGGAAGGAAGGAAGGAAGAAAAGAGCACACTGGCTAAGCTGGGATGCACATCACTGAGGCATTTTGTAATTGGAAAGCTAAGGCTTTCTGCCTTATTCAACAAAACCCTATTAAATGTGGCTCCAGGTGAAGTACAGCAGTGATTAATGCCACGGCCCACTGTGACAAGGCACAGTGCTGCAGGGAGGTGGGGAATTAGTAGGGAGCAGCCACATTCACAGTCCTAATATCCAGGTTCAAAGTAGGATTTCTCTGAAGCACAGGCACAGTGCTCCAAAGGAAATCAGTCTGCAGCATGTACCTGGTGCTGCTTTACAGTCCTCTGGCACTCAGGGAAAACAAGTTCACAAAGCACTGTGGACTTCTGTGCTGCTCTCATTGTTATGGCTCCTGAGCAGCTTTGTAATTTCAGGGCAAATGTTAGGATGAGATGTGCAGGGAGGAAGGGAGGGCAAAGGGATCCAGCTGGGCTTGAAAGAGAAGGGAGAGCAATAGCAGCAGCCCCAGCACTCAGCCCTCCTTGTCTGTGCTGTGGATTGGGCTGCACTTGCAAGATCACAGAGGCTGAAGGGTGGAGGGGACAGCAGAGGGGATGCATCCACACACACGGGAGAATGTGGCACACACCTGAAGCCAGGGTTCTGGTGCTTCCAAGGAGATTGTTTTAATGCAGGTCCTGCACACAGGTCCTCAGCAGGGCCATGGGTTCCCCTTCTGCTGGGGGTGGTTGGCCAAGCAGGGTCCCCTCCTTGACTGGGACCTGTAAGGAGCAGCAGCCCCTCCCCTCAGAACTGGCATCTCCACAGGATCAGAGATGGAGACTAGTCCCAAAAGATCACAGATCAGCACCTGGCACTACACCCCTGGCCAAAAGGGTGTCACATGTTATCCCTGCCCTTGCTCCAGGATTCCATTTGCTGACCATCTCTAGACCTTCGCAATTTTGTCTTCTTTGGTCAGAGCTGAGCACCTCTGCAGAGGGATAAGATTACCTCATCACCTTCTGGGTGAACTTCCCACCCCCTCAATGTGCAGCCTGGGCACCAGACAGAGGGACAAAAGGACAGAATGACAAAAGACATTTGGGCACTGGGGACATGGAGATCAGCTGCAGCAGCAGAGAAATGATGAGGAATAGTCCCACTTATGCAAAGTCAAGTGCACCAGAAGCTGCTGAACTACCTCCAACAGTGATTCCTGCAACCCAGAAGGGGTCACAGAGCAGCTGCATCCCAACAAAAGTAATAAATTAACAGATGACAGATTCAAGTGAAGCCTGAGCTTTGCCAATTGTCTTACAGCTGCAATTTCCAGAATTGCCAGCAGAAAAAATGGTTTGGGACAAGATTACAAATCATATACGGGTTGGTGACTAAATCTGTGCTGGAATCTTCCTTCTCCTGCAGGGAACAGCTCACCAGCTGCAGCTGGGCAAGTCTTGGCTTGGCTGGTCCTTGGGCATGTCTGGACCCATGGTCTGAGCATAAGAGCAGGTTAGGAGGTTTGCTGGGCTGAGGTTTGCAGTCAAAGTGTACAATGTAGATGAAATTTTGAATTGTCAATCAAATCCTCATCAGAAACCAGGAGAAGGATGCTGTGGACTTAGAGGAAATGAAGGCTCCTGAAACACATTCATGGGAAACAAGCTGAGAAATGTACCAGAGACTGGGCAAATGTTAGCAAAGTATCAGTCATGGAAACACAGAATCATCAGGGTTGGAAGATCCCTCCAGGATCACCCAGTGCCACCCCAGCAGCACCAGCAGCACCCCAAAGCCTGTCCCCAAGGGCCACATCCAGACTCCTCCTGAGCACTCCCAGAGACAGTGACTCCAGCACTCCCTGGGCAGCTCATCCCAAGGCCTCACCACTCTGGCAGGGAAAAATTGTTTCCAATCTCCAACCTGAGCCTCCCCTGGTGCCATTTGAGGCCATTTCCTCTCCTTCTTTCCCTTGGCACACGGCAGCAGAGCCCGACCTCCCCTCACTGCCCCTCCTGGCAGGGACTTGTGGGGAGCAGTGAGGTCCCCCCTGAGCCTCCTCTGCTCCAGCCTGAGCCCCTTTTCCAGCTCCCTCAGCTGCTTCTGGGGATAGGTAGATGCACTTCTCTCTTCCTGCTTCTCCAGATGTTTCTCCAGATGCTCATACAGATTTGCAAGAGCCGAGGTCACCTCCAGCAATGTGATCAAGGGCACACCCCAGTACTGCCTGATTATTTGGCATTCAGTCTGTAAATTCAAAACCTGGTTTGGCTTAGCTTTTTATTCAAGATCAAAAATGAAAAAAAGGCAGAATCAGAATGAAAAGACAAAGCTGAGTCAGAAAATGGATGCCCATTTTAGTCAGGAATATCAAATACATTGTGGTGTATTGATATATTTACTGTAAGGGTGGGCAGGCCCTGGCACAGGGTGCCCAGAGCAGCTGGGGCTGCCCCTGGATCCCTGGCAGTGCCCAAGGCCAGGCTGGACATTGGGGCTTGGAGCAGCCTGGGACAGTGGAAGGTGTCCCTGCCCATGGCAGGGGAGTGGCACTGGATGGGCTTTAAGGTTCCCTCCAACCCAAACCATTCTGGGATTCTCTGATTCGTGATCATCTTCAATTCAATTTAACAAAAACAAAACAAAACAAATCAGCAAACAGTTTCTGCCTAGGAGATGGGGATTACTGTCCAAATTTAATTCACAGATTAATCACTCCTTCTTTACCTATTCATAACAACTGAGGAACTTCTGCTGCCAAATTCAGAAAAAATTGCACCTCCAGGAGTTCACATTGGTTCACTTGGGGGGTTCTGAGCAAAGAGGATAATTGTTTCACTAAAAGATGTGCTAAATTCCTGACAAATGGGAGTCCTCACTAGCCTCAGCTCTCATCGTTTCTGAGAAAATTAGTGCCAGTCAGGTATCTAGGGAAATTCTGGCCGAACAAAATGCTGTTCCTTAGTTAGACTGAGGCTGTGTGGTGTTCATCAGCAGCAGAAGCTTACATAAGTTTATATAGCTTCGATCTGGCGTGCTGGGCCATATGGTCCTATCCTTCTAGAAAGAGAGGTCTTCACTGAATGAAGTTCTGTCTCAAAACTGTTGGCACGTATTTTGCAGAGTTCTGTGCAGCAGCTGATGTTGCTGGGAAGCTGAAAATACCCACTTTTAGTGCGCTGGGAAATAATAACAGGTGTGGTGGGGAGTGTTCATTGTACCCAACTCCAGGCACCCAGCATTGCTGCCTGCTCTTCTCAGGCCAGCCTGGAATTCCTGGAGAAAGACAGGCTTCTCTCAGGTGATCCAGAGTGACTAAGTCAGGGTTTGACTTGGAATTGTTCCCTGAAATAATCTCTCTCACTTTACAAAAGACAATCAACTTCCAAAACGAATCCCTCTTGCTAGTTTGACTTTGTTTTCATGCTCCAGGGAAAGCTGAGAGTGTAGCAGTATCCTGCTACTCACAGCTGGGCATGGAAATACTTAATTTTCCTTTGAGAAATGTGGTCGTGTTCAGGTCTCATTGTGCAGCCCAGGTTTCTTCAAGTACTTTGGGGAAGAAAAGAGAAAGTGTGTCCTGTGGGATGCAGAATAACCAGGGTTCACCTTGTCCACTCTGTATGCTCTGGGGTAGATGTGAGAATTCCCCTTGCTCTGGGATATTTTGGAAGGAGGAGATGCATCTTGCTCGTGATGTCCTCCCTTTTACCTCCTTCCTATCCCCAGCTCCCTTTCCGGACCGGAGATACGTAGGCTGACAAACACATGTGATTGCTGAAAGCAGTGCATGCCTGAAAATGTCCCAGTTTTTCACACATTTGACAAAAAAAAAAAACACTTCCAAAACCTGAAATACTCCAACCTGCTCAATTCTGACATCAATATTTAAATATTCAAGGCAGAATGTCCCACTTTTCAGAGGTAGTGAACAACCCAAAATTCAGGCTAAACGAAGAACCAAATATTCTTTATTTGGGCACATCTAGAAAACTGAAGTCTGGAAGTTCACTTAGTTGTCTTGAGGGGAAAAAAACGAATATTTGAGTGTTGTTAAATACAAGAAATCACCAGGTATGGCAAACTACTGTAGAGCCTAATTGCTAAATAACAGGTATCTTAGTTTATGAAAGCAGCTTTAAAAAATACTGTTTCTAAAAGATAATAGACTGTTTCTATTCAGTTCACATTAAGATATTTTGTAGTTTTACATCTCAAGACATTTAAAACAGCTTTTATTATGCCAGTATAGTGTTAATGCCATTAATTTCATCTATTCCTACTTGTTATTCAGCCCTCCCCCAGCTTAAACCCCTGTGAGTGGGAAAATGTATGAGGCATTAGATATGAAATGTCTAATAACTGTGTCTACAGAGAGAGACAATAAATAGCATTTTGATGGAGAGTAAAAGAATATTTTGAAGAGACAGTCTTATGAAATGAGTGGGAGTGGAGACTCACGATCATATTTGATTCTTCTGAGGTTATGACTGCAGTAATTTTTTACTTTTAAATAGGCAGGAATGGTGCTGAACTCTGTAAGTGAATTAACCTCAGTAACCACTTCCCTAATGGAAAATGCTGAGCAAGGTTGCTGCAGTTTTGATCACTAGAATGGAACCAGTGTAAGATATGAACAGGTCATCTGTCTGTCTTTTAAAATGAGCCAAACAATCAAAAGTGATAAGGCTAAAATGAGGCCACAGCATTACATTATTTTTCCACAAGGAGTAGGCAGAAGCTGTTCTGATTCATGAGCAGAAAAAGTAAAAACATCTCCCCACCTCATACCAAATTGTAGATTTATTAAGGAGTTAAAACTCCTTAATAGCAAACTGATAAACAATATTCCATGAATCCTGATTAAAAGGTGAACCAATCTTCCTTAATGGGATTCTGCTTTACAACAAAACCACAGCTGGTTTATTTCAAAAGAAGTGAGCCCAGAGCCTGAAGAACACGGGGAGCAGAAGGAAATTCTGGCTGCCACATGTACTTTTGATCCCAGGTCTTCTTCAAGGAACTAGAAAAGTAAAATGTACCGATACCAGGCAATTTAAAGTTTCTCAAATGTCATTATTCATGTCAGCAGACCTGCTGCACTCTTACAAGACAGATAAGGAAGCTAATCAACACTCGCTCATTAAAAATATCAATATATCAAAATATCAGTTCTAAACCATGAGGAACTGGACCTGTTCTCTCGGTGCCCAGTGAGACTCACTCAGTACACTCAGAAAGGCTCAGATAAATCACTCTTGTGCTGCTGTTGGTCCCAGGAGTCACACTGTGCTTGCCTTGCAGTGCTGGATCAGTAAGAGCTCCCTTCCTCCCATGGAACTCTCACACTCACACAAAGATGACCCTTGGAGTTTCTTTCCATCCTCTCACAGCTTAATCTCCACCCACTTGCTCTTCTTTTGTCTCCAGTCTGTGTGAACGCAGGGCACATTTTCCTGGAGTTTTCTGCACCCTTTGGGCTGGGCCTTCCCTGAGGTGCACATGCAATATTTCTGTCTTATATATACACCATTTCCATCATATACACACCATTTCTATCTTATGTACACCATTTCTGTGCTATACACACCATTTCTATCTTATATACACCACAAATATGCCTCATGATTACCACAAATATATCAAACACTCTTTCACAACTTAACTCTTTAAGTGCAGTTCCAGCTAGGTCGAAACTACTTCTTTAAACACTTTCTCCCCACGTTGTTAAGCTTCACACTAACAAGTTAAGTCTACCTGCATCTAGGAAACACCTTGAATTTCACCTGAAATTTAAGACTTTTTGTGGCCTAGGATGTGAAATTTTAAATCACAGCCTGATTTTAATTTTTATATATAGCAGTATTTTTTCTTGTGCTTGAATAGAATAGTGGAATCACAAAATGGTTTGAGTTGGAAGGGACCTTAAAGATCATTTATTTCCAGTCCCCCTACCATGGGCAGGGACAGCCAGGTCACTCCTTTGTCATTATCTGTACAATCCAATGCCTCTTGGTCCCTTATCTCTTATCCAACTTGTTCCAAGCCGTGCACTGCTGCACAGAACACTGTGGGTAGCTGTAAACCCAGTTATCTACATGTGCTGCTTTTGATGATGAACACAATTAAACCAGAAAGTATTTAAAATGCAAAATTATTTGCTCTTAAAGACGGGGCATCCACTGATGGAGCACTTCTTAAATAGAAAATAAAACAAGCGGGATAGAAAATAACATAAAGTTAGGGTCAACACAGATTTTAATTGCCAGGGAAAAAATGTCATTACCACATCACTACTGGGGATTTTCAGTTATTGATCAGGAATGACACTGGGAGGGGAGATTGTGGATGTGGCCATGTATTCCCATCAAAGAGTCATGGCACATTCCTGCTTTCACTGTGCTTTTGTTAGGATAAAGATGTTCCGTCTGCAACAGGAGAGTCACACACTCCACTGATGAAGATTAATAGCTGCAGTGTTTTATTCATTGCTGCAGCATGGACGTTTCTTATTCCTGCCTGGAAATACCTCCAGGTCCATTTCCTTGGTCTGTAAACTGTTTTTTACACAGCTCCCGTTCAGCTGGATCTGGCTTCAGGGCCTGGAAACAACCAGCACAGTTGGCATTTCCTCTGCTTTACAACGTGTTCCTGCAGAAGAAACATTTCCTCTGTGCCTGGAATTTTACAGCACTGCCATGGTGAGAGTTGTAACTACTGTTTTGCTTCATCTCTGTGAGAAATACAACCTTTCTGATACGTGCTTATTAGCTTCATTACACAAATAATATTTCTTGTGTGCACAGGAGATAAAACTTTGACAGCTGAGTCACGGAGACTGAGCACGTTGCCGTATTCTGCTTTTTGTGACAGGCAGCCCTGGGAGAAAACAACGCCTTTTGTGACAGGTTCTTGCTAATGCTGGGACAGAGAATTCCTAACACATGTTTTATTCAGGCAAGCCATTAAGTTTGATAGTAAATAATTGGCCATTTCATCTCTGGTGGAGCAGCCATCAGCACACACTCAGCTAAGGAGGGAAAGTGATTTATATGCCATGAATTTGAATTTGGTGCAACACAGAACTGTGGCAGAGCTATGCAATGCATTTAATTCCCCTAAAATGGATTTTCTAACACCAGTGGTCACGCTGACCAGGATGTCAGCACCCTTGGAGCTGCTGAAGTCACACAAGGAAGCAGAGGACAGAGCCAAGCCAAGTGATACATCTCAGCAAGTTCTTTCAGAACAAATAAATTTTGGAGAATAATGCATTTATTCCCACCTCCAGCAAGCACTCATGAGTCATGGGTAGAAACAGAAAAACCCAAATAATCAAACCTGGATTTGGGAGGTCACTGGAGTAATTTCTAGCATTTATAAACTACACAGGATAATGTCGTAGATTTCTGATTTTGTTCTCACCAGGTAAGCATTTAGCAAAGCACAAACTCAGAATCCCTTCCACCATGTGCACTTAAATGTACAAAAGCACAACTGAAGAATCTGGTGATGAGGACCTGAGGAAAAGTAGCCAAATTGCAAGAAGTGTTGATGTTGCTTGGCATGGAGTTGTTTCAAAAGATTTGCTGCAAAAATCATCATAAAGTTATTGACAACTGTTGTTTCAATAGCTCTTCACACTTCCAGGTGAAACTACACTTAGAGATGACACGAATCATGGAATCATGAGATCACAGAGTGGTTTGGGTTGGAAGGGACATTGAAGATCACCCAGTGCCACCCCTGCCATGGGCAGGGACACCTTCCACTGTCCCAGGTTGCTCCAAGCCCCAATGTCCAGCCTGGCCTTGGGCACTGCCAGGGATCCAGGGGCAGCCACAGCTTCTCTGGGCACCCTGTGCCAGGGCCTCTCCACCCTCCCAGGGAAGAATTTCTTCCTAATACCCCATTTAAAGCTGTTCTCTGTCAGTTTGAAGCCATTCCCCCTTGTCCTGTCCCTTCGTCCATTGGACATTGTCTGTCTCAGTCTTTCTCCTGGCTCCATTTCACCCAGCTCTCTAGACGTGTCACAGAACAAATATTAGCACCAAAATCGCAACGTGGCTACAATTTCTTTCACCACATCTATTAATACACCTCATGGAAATTACAGTCAGTCTTTACAGTTTGGTGTTCACTGGCACTACTTTAACTTCAATAACTGATTAACCTTTCTGAAGAAAAACAGCCCTCTTTGAAGATGTAACACTCTCCCTCTAAAGTGAGATCAAGTCCGTTCAACACTCCCACTCACTCTGCTCTTGAAGAGAACCAGAGAAGAGAGGACAAAATATAATTCAGAAGCATTCCCAGACGTTTCTTGAACAAGGTGAGGTGACAAAAAAAGCTGAATCTTTCAAAAATACTTTGCATATAACTTTTAATAACAGCTTTCTCCTCTGTGTGTGTTTTCCTCTCAGATCTCTTCTTTCCAGAGCAGGAGAGGAAATAATTGGTCTCCTGTCTTGCTGGATGCCCACTCAGAAGTGCTAAGGTGGGCATTAGGATCACTGTGATTAAATCCCCTTAAAACAGAGGTCAGAGCAAAGCAGAAAAGCAGAATTGAGGTTGAAACAGAAACCAGGTGGAGAAGGGAACTGGAGGAGTCTCACCATGGAGGAATGCCCCATCCTTCAGGAGGAGGAACTGGGGAACACTTAACTCATAACACAGGTCTGCCCTTGGAGCAGTCAGGCATCACCGCCCCAGGTACAGCTGCCCTGGGGTCAGAGCTCCAGCTGTGGGGGTTAAAACCCAGTATCTCCTGTATTTCTGATGGAAAACTGGGAAGCTGACTGGTTGCTGTTTCTGGGAATCTTGCTGCCCCTCAGAAATCCAAGGAGTGGATGCACTGCAATATTAACCATGATTTCTTGTTGGTATCAGCATATCAAAATAAAAAATACTATAAACCTGGAAGTCACAGACTGCAGAAACTGAGCAAAATTGGGACATGAACCTTTAATCCAATTCATGTTTGAGGGCACACCATCCCCATTCACATCCACGTCACTGCACAACAGCCTCATGTTTCCATCCCTACCATAAATGGCATTTCTGTGGTGAACTTTCATTTACAGAGCCATCAAGAATCACAGAATCATCAGGGTTGGAAGAGACCTTCAGGATCATCCAGTCCCATCCCCAGCACCACCAGCATCATCCCAAAACCCTGTCCCCAAGGGCCACATCCAGACACTTCTTGAACACTTCCAGAGATGGCAGCCAGAATTCCTCTGTCCTGGAGATCTTCCTCCTTCTCCTCCTCCTCTTTGTGCTCCTTCCCCTGTGTTCACAACAGGCAGGACCAAAACCCCTGGTTTCCCCTCTGGCTTCCAGCAGCAGCACTGGGATGCTGTGGTGTCTGGCACCAGGGGCTAAGAGCTTGGCAGGGATGACACTCAGTTTGCCCAGCTTTAGGAGTGTCTGAAAGAAATGATCCCCAGATGAAGGCTTGCAAAAGCCTCCTTGATGTTTCAAATGAGATAGAGAGTGAAAACAATAAATAATTCCATTTTATATTCATATTGCTCAGAGAAGCTCTGGATCCCAATCCCTGGAAGTGCCCAAGGCCAGGCTGGATGGGGCTTGGAGCAACCTGGGATAGTGGAAGGTGTCCAGGTGGAACTGGATGATTGTTAGGTGCTTTCCAACCCAAACCATTCCATGATTCTATGATTCTCTGGTATTTATACAGCGAAGGGGAGGGAAGTAATACAAACCCAGTCATTTTAATGTCTATTTCCAGCTTTTTAGACAATTAGATTGGTGAGATATTTTAAATAACCCCTGAAAATGAACTTGAGCATCCACTCCCCAACAAAAAGAAGCAAAGGGAGAGTGAGCAGAAGCCTTTCCTCGGGTACCGCTCTGGGTGTTCTCGGCGTTGCCCTGACAACCAACCAGCTCCTGGCTCTTGGGCAACTGCTGCCAATGCAACAACTTTCAGATTTCTCATTAGAATGTTATTATTGCTACAGGACTCACCAAAAAAAAAAAAAAAATTAAAAACCTGAAGGAACAGTCGTGTCAAATTTAGCAGAAGCACCCAGGTAAGGAACACTCAGAAAGACTTTTAAATAGCTCCTAATGACTGGGGCACAGCCTAATTTTAGAGCACTGTCAATCAGCCAAAACGGAGGTAGCTGCTTTGATTCCTTGGTGGTGAGAACCCTGTAACTGCCCAGACAGATGTTGGGATGTGAACTCCCTGTCTGGGTTTCTGAGCCTGGGACATCTCCTTCTCATCTGGAGCTAATCCCCTTTATTTTATATGAGGATATAGGGTAATATTCCTGGTACAGATCCCAGTGGCTACATTTACTTCCTTTACAGAGCTTTAAAAGTCCATTGGGATCTAAAGTCTTGAACAAAATAATCCCTCCCCAAGAATCCAGAAGGGATTTTTTAAACTGTGATACACGACCCAAAATGAAAGCCTAGATTGTTCCAAGGCACTGGTACACTGAAATCCAGTCTTTACCCTTTCTTTCTCCATTAACAAGCTTTTCCATTAAATTAAAAGTCTGGTCATTGTTGTCTTCTGGCCACCTAGGAGAGCACAGTTATTTTGAGGGTTTATCCAGGTGGAAATATTTCCAGAAAAACACACAGTAATCTAGATACAGCCTGCAAACAGCCCAAGCAATGCTGCTTGCGTTCCTTTGACTGTCACCAAGCCCTCACTGCTGTGTCCCCATCCCCAGTGATGAAAAAATGTGAGCCAGTAATCAAAACACCTCTGGACATGTTATGTTCCCAATTTCTCTGGTGTAAACCTGCAGCCATTCAATTTCCCCCCCATTTTAGGTAATTGCACATTTATACCCCTGCGCCAGAGCAGATTTGGCTTTCTGTGCATTTCTACCCAGCTCTGTCCAACTCTCCTTGAAAGCACAGGCCTTCCATCAGTATAACCCGTTCCCAGATCCAGATTTATAACACACAGGATAGACTCTGGGCCAGAAGGAGCAGACAGGAATCAGCTGTGACAGGATGGCTCCTGCTCGCACGCGATCCTCCTCAGACTTTTGGCACAGCCAGCGAGCGGCTGCCTTTATGTCTCTGCAAGTTTTAAACTTTAGATGTCGCGTGTGAAAAAGGTTTCCTTTTCCTCTCACCCTCTCCCAAGTCCCCCCATTAGCACAGCCTGTGCTCGTTAGCATGCAGGCAGATACTGGCCTGTCATTCTTCTTGCTCCTATTTGTAATCCTCACATTATTAACAGCTGCAGCGTTTATCAAATAGAAGCTTTCATGGATCATGCAACAGAAAAGACAGATAAAATGATCATTTAATCGTAACTTTGAAGCTCAATTGTAACACACTTGATTTAGAACCTAATGGGTTTATTAATACTGCAGATAAACAAGGCTGAGGGAGCCGGGGCTGCTCAGCCTCGAGAGGAGCCCCAGCTGAGAGGGGCCCTCAGCCCTGGCTGTCCCTGGCTGCAGGGAGGGCTCAGGGCAGGGCCCGGGCTCTGCTCCGGGGCCCGGCAGCGGCACCAGAGCCACGGGCAGGGCCTGAGCCCGGCAATTGCCCTGCACAGGAGGCAGAACTGCTGCCCTGGGCAGGGCCAGCCCTGAGCAGATTGGCCACAGAGGCTCTGGGGTCTCTTCCCTGGGGATATTCCAGAGCTGTCTGGACACAGCCCTGTGCTCTGGGCTCTGGGAGCAGGGAGGTGGCACCAGGTGACCACTGTGAGCCCTTCCAGCCTGACCCAATCTGTGATTCTGTGAAGAACAAAACCCCACATTCTTTTCAATTTGAAGCAAACCTTACAAAAACCGTCCTTTGTGACATGTTCATCCAAACATTATCCATCAAATCACCCTGTTATTGAAAGGCTCTTGGCCATGAAACACAGAAATAATCTTCTGGTGAGTTTCAGTTGGGCACAGATTGCAATAAGAGCACACTTCAGGGTTCAGCCTGCAATCTGTCCATCATAAGAAATCAAATATTCTGTAGGATCCTAGGGAGAGTTAAAGGGGGGGAAAATGTCCTTGACAGCTACCCAAGTCGTTATACAGCCTCTCCAGTGTCACCACTGCACTCTGAAGAGTGACAGACTGGTTGCAGCCTTATTGCACCTTCAGTGCAAACGAGGTTTGGGGCCACAGGACCCACACCCTTGTGGTTCTTAGGGAAGGTCCCCTCACTCTCTGGGGGATGAGATCCCACCATAAAGCCAAGAGAGGAAACCAGGCCCAAGGCCATAATTGCGAGGTTCATCAGGACAATGATAGGCTGAAGAAGAAATAATCACATCTCTGTTCACATCTTACTGAAGTAAATACTTGGTGCTGCAAATTCTCGTGCCTCTGTGTAAACTGGACATGCTCAAGAAGGAAGGAGAGATCCAAATACCCAAACAGAATTATCTCCTCACTGGCTCCTAGGCAAGCAAAACCTGAGAATGAAATACTCACAGCCATTATGTTATAAATATATTTTAATTAAGTGCTGCAAAATGCTACCCTGATTGAAAAATGAAGTGATAGAACTGGTTCTGTTGGCAGCCTGATTTTGGACATAGTACAATTCACACATTAAACTTCCTTTAGAGCTGAAGTTCCCAGTGCATTATAAAATGATAAGAGACAGTATTGCCTGATGATTTGCATGTTCACTACAATGACGTGGTACTAATGAGAGGTACTTTGCTACTCAAAAATGAAAACACTCTATTGGCTCATAGGATCCAAGAATAGTTTGGGTTGGAGGGGACCTCAAAGATCAGCCAGTTCCAATCCCCTGCCATGGGCAGGGACATCTTAAACTAGACCAGGTTTCTTAAGTTCCATGAGGAGCTATTCTGTGCATCCCCAGAAAATCCTGGTCCCCTCTTTAAAGGTGATCAACCACCTGCGTTCACCATCTCAAAGCCAGCTCGTAACCTTCAGCTTTCTGTAACAATCCTACTCTTCCAACTCAGTGGCATTTCCTCCAGAGGGGTGAAGGCACATTTCTTCCACCTTTCATTCACAGCCATGTACAGAGAGCAACACACACCTTCAAAATGTGTTTGTTTAACAGTTTGTTGCCAAAGTACCTCAAACAGACAGTCAAAAGGAACCAAGGAAAGCATCTGAACACTGTGGCATTGGTGGTGTAGGGACTTAGACAGACAAGGCTGATAAAGATATAGACTAAGAAAAAAGAAAGGATGAAACTTCAGCTCCAAAATTGTTCAAATAAAGTTGCTTGTGAATTGCAAATGACCAAATCTGTTGAGCACATACTTCCATTTCAGTTTAGAACTTTAAGTGTAACCTTAAAGTTAGACACAAATTTAATTACTTTGCTCAGACAGAACCCTTGAGAGCTGTTCACCCAAATGTGAAGTGTAAAACAGAGTTTAATAGACGCATTTTCAGGCTCTCCCAATTGTCGCTGCCATAATTCAGTTTTCCCTTAATAACATGCAATGACATTTTCACATCAACGCTGCATCCTACAGCTTTCAAGAAAAGCAGAGACTACCAACAAAATACCTTAAAAATCACTGTCCTGCTCAAAGCAAGATGCAGTTTGCAGGGAGAGTTATTATTATCATCACCACCATTATCATTACTGTTATTTTTATTAACTAGAGAGCAGATATAATCCGGAAAAAAAAAAACCTGAAACCAAAGCACTTTCAGGTATTAATTCTCCTTCCCTCAAATTATCATTTCCAATGCAAGGACAGAGCTACTGTGATTCATTACAGAAGAAGCATTGGATGGTGACAGGAGCAAGGCCACCTGCAAAGACAGCATGAAATAGAACAGCAGGTGAGAGAGAATCTTTTCAGCACACTGTCCCTGTCTCTGGCTGCTGAAGAAGACGAATCTTGAAGGCAGAGGGAGCAAAAACAAAGTTTGTGCGTTTGAATCTTAGCCTGTCATCTTCTTCACTTTAGTCTCCAGAAATCAGAGTATGAGGAGGAATGCTAAGAACCTGTCTTGGTTTGAAAGACAGCTCCTAAAACCCCAACAGAACCTCTAATAGAGACAAATAATTAATGTTTCTCACACAAAATGATTGCCCTCTATGCACTCTCCCTCGTTTCTCCTTGTGCATTTCTGTGTAACCCTAATGGTCAATCCCCAGCCCAGATTTCCCTTGTGTCCTAATTCTTTTCTGTTCTTTTTCAGTTAGAGATGCCAAGGTGCATAAAATCAGATTCGTCTGCAATTAACTCTTGTTTAAGTACAAGCCTCTGTGCTGCTTTGTTCACTGCCCAGGTCCCACCACCAAAGCAATGATCCCTACCGTAAATCAAGAGACTCTAAACCCTGCACACACGTGTGTGTAAATCTGTGCACACACCGTGATAGGAGCTGTGCTGAGCTTGTTCTGTGGAGAGAGATGAAGGGACAAATTCAGAACTGGACTTTGATAAAGTTGTGCTCAGTAATGGGTTCCTAAATGAACCCCAGAGGTGTTCCCTGCCTGGCAAATCTTCTGGCTCAGTGTTTTAACCACTTCTCTGCTGTCACTGAATGCAGGAGCTCCTGCTCTGCTTGGCACAACTTCTGTGGGATGCTCTCAGTCAGCCCAGCTGAGAAACAGAATCCCAGAATCACTGAAGTTGGAAAAGCCCTCCCAGACCATCAAGTCCAAGCTGTGCCCGATGTCCCCAGCCCAGAGCACTGAGTGCCACCTCCAGCCCTTCCTGGGA
>NW_024580718.1:0-12336 GCF_017639235.1 Corvus kubaryi
GGCCTGTAACTCATTGGTTGTTTTCCCCTTTCACCACGATTTTCAAACTCTCTATAAAACTGAGGACAAGCCTCGGGGAGGGATCCCATCGCACTGCATCCCTTCCGAGCTTGTTCGGGTTGTGAAACTTCTAACAATAAACCTGTTGGGAGTCAGACCCGAACAGCCTCTCTCTTCGTCTCCGAGCTAACGTGCGCTGATCCCATTGGCTCCTGCCATGTTCCCTCTGCAAAGAAGCCAGCGAGCGAGCCCAGCCAGCAGCACTTTTCCTGATGTCAAAGTCACTTCAGCGATGCACAGAATTAACGCAGCTGGACTCTCTCTGACCTGGGGCACGCCAGAGCTCGTGCAGCGAGCACAAGTACTGTGTTAGTTCCCCTTTCTACAAGTGGGGTGTCATATATGAAATGGAGTGTTGGCCTTTGCATCTTAAGTGTTTTCAACTTTTAATTGTTAATTGTTTAATTATTGTTTATTCAAATTACCCATCAACCCAGTTAAGAGTTATTAAGTTCCAAAGTTACTCCCCTGATTAGTTGATTAAAGTGTTTTACATAATTCCTCGTTAAAAATCCCTTGTTAATAAAGGTCCACAAGTTTGTTCCTCTCTTTAGTCCCTAAAAAGTGTAAAAACCCACAATGTCTTAATTCCTGTATGTGTCCAAGTTCATTACCCTGTTTTTAAGAGTTCTCTGAAATACTTAAAAGCCCAGTTTTAAACCTTTTACCAAGTGTTCTTAACCTTTGTAAGTTTTGAGTGAGTTTTAAGCTTTGCCAAAGAGGAGACCTTCGAACTGACAGGGAGCTATTTTTAGAACCTGGCCGTTGGCCTGCAACTCAGCACCCTGGCAACCTGGAATATTAATGAGGACGTCTCCCGCCTTTGGAGACGATGACATCTTTCCCCTAGACAACAGCGAGCCATTGGTAGACTGAGATGACCTCACCTCAAGATACCACCAATCATCCAGGACCATGGCGGCTGGACAGTGGGCGGTCATGGGTGGGACCCAGACTTTATAAAGCTGCTGGACACCAGATTGGAGGTGGCATTCAGCTCAGATGAGCTGCTGGTGAAGGCTGATGCTGGGAGTACAGGCCTCTACCTCTTTCAAAAGGCAGTTTAACCTTTCTGACTTTGGGCTAGCTGAAGTCACCCCAGCGTTGTAAGGTCTCTGCTTTGGGACTTTTGAGTCGGTTCGGCCAACAAGGTCTCTAATCACTGCAGACCCGTTTTTTTTTTTTTTTGGTTTTCTAATTCTTTCGTACTTGCAATTTTTTTTGCTGATTGTTCTCTTAATAAATTGTTCTTAATTATTTTAATTAAGAACCAAGAGTTATCTCATTCCTCACACGGGGAAAGGGTATTTTGATTTTAACAGTGAGGGTTCATGGTTGTGGCAATATTTCAAACAATGAACAGATGGCAGAACAACCAGAAACACCCGCAAAGCCCCCGAAAGGAGGCAACCCCTCCCCCGAGTTCCCAATCTCCCAACAAGTCCCGAGTTCCTTTGGTGGTGCTGGATGCGGTGGACCTTTCTGGGCTAATGAGGCTTCTATTTCCATGCTCTTATCAGCCACAGCACCTGTAGCCACAGCAGCATCTCTGGGCACTTGCTCAGATTAGGGACATCTAGAAGATGGCAGGGTGACAGGTGCCAGGTTCCATGGGGGAGTTGGGGCAGGTTTCTCTGTAAGGGTCTCAAACAAAGTTGTTAAGGATCATGGCAAGATTATTGAAAGATCAAATCACTTGAGGAAAATACCTGAAAATGGAAATGGTTGTTCTTCCTTTATCAATTTCCCTTTTCCATCCCCCCTTTTCAAAAAAAGAAGGTAGGTATGGCGTATGGGAAGGGTAAAGGATTATTTGGGTGGGGAAACCATGAGGGAAGGTCAGAGGGCTTCAGGGGGATTTTAAACTGAAACTGTCTCGAGGGGGTGCAAATTAGATGCTCACGTGACCCGTCACTTTGTGTCGATGTCACCTCCAGGCGGCACTAGTCTTGTCTTTGTCTGGCTCAGCGTCAGGGTTATCTGCATTTTTTCTTGTGTCCTCAGGAGCTGTTGTCGGTGGTCCAAGGTAGGGCTTGATATTCTTTCCCAGCATCCATTTCAAACCTGCTGGTGTGGAAACACAAGCATATTCCCTCCCACAGGTGGGGAAAGGGTCCCTGAATTTGACAGTCCTCTGGATCCTTGACCAACACCGGTGGCTGTTCATTTAATTTGGCTTGTGTTGAATTGGTAAAGTGTCAGAATACGGGGGGGGAGGGGTGCATTCTGAGAAGTTGTTTAAGAAATTGATAGTAAAGAGAGCTTTGCAGCATCTCACAACAGGAGAATTAACTTCTGCACCTCCATGTTGTTAGTCAAGGACCCTCTTGAGAGTTTGGTGGGTCCTTTCAACAATAGACTGTTCTGTGCCTAAAGATGGAACCTGGTAACGTTGACAGGGCACATCGCTACAATTGCCCTTGCTTGATCTCTGTGGATGTTAAACATCGTCATGAGGGCAGGAACATTCTGGTGGAAAAACTGATGGCTTAACTTGGCTTGTGCAAAGGTGTCAGGTAAGTTGGGACTGCACAGCCATGGTCAGGGCATCAGCTCTCCGGTTTCCCTCTGCAATGAGTCCTTGCAGATCTGTGTGTGACCTTACATGCATCATATGATAAGGCTGCTCTCAGTGAGAGAGAAGGTAGACCAGTTCTGAGAGTAGTTGATATAACTGGGAATTTGTCACTTCTTTTAACAGGGCATGTTCCGCTCTGATGGTCACACCAGCTTCACAGGCCGAATCTGCGACTAAATTGAATGGTTCTTGAAATCTTTCGAATGCTCTAACTACGGCCGCTAATTCAGCAATTTGTGGAGATCCCTCCACCACCGGGATATCAGATTCCCACATCTGTGTCCTGGGGTCCTTCCAAGTCATCACAGATTTATGAGAGCCTGAACCATCTGTAAAGACCGTTAGCTTTGAGAGGGGTTTGGCTTAGCAGTGATTTTGGAACCAGATTGAATGCTGTGTTAAACAGCTTATGTTTGG
Organism: Corvus kubaryi; assembly: GCF_017639235.1. Lineage (NCBI taxonomy): Eukaryota > Metazoa > Chordata > Aves > Passeriformes > Corvidae > Corvus > Corvus kubaryi. The sequence goes on from NW_024580718.1 coordinate 3,056, forward strand.
GTTTGTGGACTATTTGGCCTGTGTAGCTGTCCAGAGCGTACTGGAGATGTTTGTTTGTCTGGAGCAAATGCTCCAAGTTAACAACTATTAATGGCAGGTGTACGCATACAAAATCGCACCCAGTGAGGGTTTGGAGGCGAGCCCTGGCCCTCATGATTAATTGGGCCATTCGTTCCTGTGGTGTTGTGATGCTTTTGGGCAGCTGATGCAACAGAAAGATTGTCATAGGTTAGCAAGCATAGTCCCGGAAAGGATGTCCTTGCTAAGGGGTGCTTACAGTTTCCTCTGGGAACTGATAGAACCTATCAGCTGGCCAGTTTGAATATGGACAATTCTCTAAGCCACTTAAAGTTGTGACCACCTCTGTGATCCACATTTAAGAATAGGCAAACTCCCCCCCAAGCTCTCTCTCATTTCCGGTGCTGGGACAGGTGGCTGCGGGCCCCATGTGGGGGCCAGCGGGCCCGGCCAGGCCCTGCTTGGGCCAGGCCGGGCCAGGCCACGGCCATCCTGGAGCCGATGGACCTGTTCCAGCCGTGGAACCCCTCCCTACTGCCTTGCCGTGGGCAACCGGAGCGGCTCGGCTCTCCCCCCTCTCCACTGCGATAAGAAAAATTCAACATTCCAGCTGCAAAGCTGCAAGGCTGAGGTGAGATTAACCCTTTTACTGCTGTGAAGAGCTGAAAACCTGAGGGAAGAGAGAGAGGAGATGCTTAAAGCTGAAATTCTGTTGTGAAGCTGTGATATATCAGAGTATCCTGTTGTAATTTCATGAAGATATGGGGGGTGGAGTGTTCAACTCGTAAGCAAAAGCACCTGCACCGAGATAGGCAGATGCTGATGCAGCTGTAATTTCATGAGAAGTTTGGACAGGGAGAGATGGACCAGATGAGGACTTTTGCTCCAAATGGGAAAGGAGAAAACCTCAGTTCCTAGAGATGCTCCCAGAGATAGTCCTAACGATGAAGATGATGAAGACCCTTTGCTCCCAGGGAAGGAGAAGGGCCTCTGTTTTTGTTTCTGAATGGCTCAACCTTAAAATAGTACCCCAAAAAACTTCAAGAGTGGACCCTCGAAAGCAGTTGCGGGAAAAACTGCAAGTCGGGGGAAGGGACTCACACGCAGGCAGAGAGACTCCTCTTCCTAAATGGACTGAACAATATTTGGAAGTGGGCGGCTGTCTTGTTGTGATAATGTTCTCATAGCATGAGCAAGAAGAGACTTCTCTTTCTAAATGGACTGAACAAGGTTATTATGGCAGTGGTAAACAGACTGAACATCTTAAGGGTTGTCTTTTTACATTGTCAGTGGGAGAAGGGAGGAAGGTGGGGGGAGGAGGAGAGTTCTGAAGGTGGTATAATTTTTTTTTTTTCTTTTCTTTCTTTTAGGTCTGTTAATAAACTTCTTTATATTCTTTCAAGTTTGGTGCCTGCTTTGCATTTCTCCTAATTCTTATCTCACAGAAGATAAACAGTAATGAGTATTTTGGACCAAACCACTACACTAAATTGGTGTTTCCGCCCGGTTACAAACCGAACCTGCGACAAAGATCCACTCTATGGAGATTAAAGGGTCCTTCTGCGCTGCGTCCCACTGAAAGATCAAGCCATGAAATCTAGGTATGTTACCTAGAACAATGAAACTGAAAGGCAGGTGTGGAAGGGTCCAGTGGGCTTGTTGAGAAGACAGGGAGAGCTGCACCTTACTGATGGCTTCCGGGGCTTCCACAGTGACGGCACGTGGTGAGTCCAGGTCCTCACAACCCTTGAGAAAGTCAAACAGGGGTGAGAGGTCTTCTGTCGTAACACCCAGCAGAGGATGTACCCAGCTGATGGACCCACAATGCTGATGCAAGTCCCGGAGGGTCCTAGGGTCGTCTTGGACGGTGAGCTGCTGGGGCACAACGGTCCGTTCACCAATGTGGAGTCCAAGGTAGGTCCACGGGCAGGTACACTGGATCTTCTCAGTTTGAATCTCAGACCCTGCTTTCTCAATGGCTTGGACAGTCTCTTGGAGGGGGCAAGTCCAGGTAATTGTTGTCAGGCGCGCAGATCAAGACGTCATCCATACAGTGGAGTAGGATAGCCCTGGGGAACTCCTTCCTGATCAGGGACAGGACATGTCCAATGTAGAACTGGCAGATTGTCGGGGAATTTTTCATACCCTGGGGTGGAACTCGCCAATGGTACCTGCTCATGGGGGCCTGCCAGTTCAGGGATGGCACAGAGAAAGCAAACCGAAGGGCGTCACGTGGGTGTAAGAGGATGGCAAAGAAGCAGTCTTTAATGTCTATGACAGTGAGCTTCCACTGTTGGGGGAGCATTGAGAGTGAGTAATGCAGCGCTTGGTGCTTGAGGCACCACATCTGGCGTGCCCCAGGTCAGAGACTGTCCAGCTGCGCTAATTCTGCAGGTTGCTGAAGCGATTTTGGCATCAGGAAAAGAGCTGCTTTACTGGGCTAGCTAGGTGGCTTCTCGGCAGAGGAAACACGGCAGGAGCCAATGGTATCAGCTCACGTTAGCTCGGAGACAAAGGAAGAGAGAGGCTGTTCGGGTCTGACTCCCAACAGGTTTATTGTTAGAAGTTTCACAACCCGAACAAGTTCGGAAGGGATGGAATGCGATGGGGAGGTGATGGGATGGTGATGGGATCGTCCCCTGAGGCTTGTCCTCAGTTTTATAGGGAATTTGAAAATCGTGGTGAAAGGGGAAAACAACCAATGAGTTACAGGCCAGGGGTCGGATACAATTCAACAAGAGCCACTGGGGTAAACCGAGAGGCGGGAGTTATAGCAGAGAACCAGTGAACAACCGAGTAACCGAGAATTTTCCCGAACCGGGGGAGGCGGCTTGGACCCGGGCACCGCCCAGGGGGTGCAGCTTAGGCTTCTGAGCCGCCCCTGGACCCACCCTCTGAGTCTGCCTCTTGGGGAACTCGATCCAGGGGAGGGGCTGGGATTGATTGGCATCACGCAGCCCCAGCCCCACAGTGGGCTGGGTCACACCAACATCTCCCCCTTATTTATTACTTAGAAATGAGGGGGAGGCTTAAGGGATTTCAAAACCAACCACTTAAAAATGGGAAGGGCTAATAAAATTAACAACTCCATAAAGAAACCCCATACAATGTCCTTGATAGTGGAAGGAATCCGCCTGCTGGAGCTTCCAGTGCAGAGGAGGAGCTGCAGCAGCAGGTGGGACAGCAGCAGGTAGGATGTCATCACGCTGTCAAGGGAGGTAACTTTAGGAACAGTGTAACACAACTAAAATTAATACAAATACAATTAACTTAAATAACAATGGCTCCCTTGGACTCCCCCTCTTTCAAAACAAAACTGAGGGGACATTTTAGGAAGGAAGACACATTTTAAGGAGACTGGGAGGTGGAGGGTTTGTTTTTCAGGCCTGGAGGAGGAGTTTTTTTCCAGGTGGCTTGGTTTTTCTTCTTTTCCAGGCTGTGGCAGCTTCTTTCCTTTGCTTGGCATCCGCAGGAGGTCTCAAAAAGGGTTTGATCCACTTCCCAGGGATCTATCTTGGACCCTCTGGGGTGGAAACACACCCGTAGCCTCTACCCTGGGGGACTAGGGGGTACAGGCCACGTATCTGTAAAGTGTCAGGGTCTTTTATTAGGACCTCAGGTCTCTCAGTCAGTTTATGTTTGGCAGAGTTTGTGAAGTGTCTCATAATGGGAGGATCAGGCTCCTCACAGGAACAGTTTAAAAAGTTCAAAGTGAACAACTCTTTGGACAGTCTTATGATGGGGGCAGCGATCTCATTGCCACCTTTTTCTTGTTCTAGCAGTCTTTTTAGTGTCTGATGTTTCCTCTCTATGATGGCTTGGCCTGTGGGTGAGTGAGGGATGCCAGTGATGTGATCCACACCCCACTCACTCATGAATGTTTTTAACTCTGCAGAGGTGTATGCAGGGCCATTGTCAGTTTTTATTTTATTTGGTGTCCCCAACACAGCAAAGGCCTGTACTAGGTGGTTGATGACATCTTTGGCCCTCTCCCCACGGTGGGCTGAGGCAAAGGTTGCGCCAGAAAAGGTATCCACAGAAACATGAATATATTTCTGGCAGCCAAATTGGGAGAAATGGGTGACATCTGTTTGCCATACCTCCCAACTGCCCAGGCCTCAGGGGTTAACCCCTTGACCTAATGATGGAAGCTGATGTTTCTGGCAGTTGGGGCATGTTGCCACAATGGCTGTCGCCTGGTCTCTAGTGAGGTGGAACATTCGAATGAGAGCTGGAGCATTTTGATGGAACATTGCATGGCTCAGCTGGGCTTGCTGGAATCTGTTAGGCAGATTTGCTAACTCGATGGGCATAGCTAGGGCATCTGCTCTCCTGTTCCGTTCGGCAATAAATCCTGGCAGGTCAGTTGTGTGATCTCACATGCATGACATAGAATGGGTGCTTTCAGTGGGAGATCAGTTGAATCAATTTCAAAAGCAGGTTATGATTTTTTGGGTTTACAACCTCCTTTAGTAAGGCTCTCTCTGCCCTGGAAACTCCACCTGCTACATAGGCTGAATCAGTTATCAAATTAAATGGTTCACTGAACCACTCAAATGCCCTGACAACGGCTGCAAGTTTTGCCACTTGTGGGGATCCTTCAACTACCTGCACATCAGACTCCCACTTCTGAGTGCGAGGATCATTCCATGTGATGACTGATTTGCAAGAACAACTGGAGGCATCTCAAAAGATAGTCAAGGCATTTAATGGTTTTCTGCTTTGAATTTGTTTTGGAATCAGTTTGAAGACTGAAGTAAACAGTCTGTGTTTTGTGTATAGAAATTTGGCCTGTGTAGCTGTCTAGGGCGTATTGGAGGTGCTCATTGTTTTGAAGGAGGTTATCAAGTGAATCAGTTGCCAACGGTAGGTAGATGCATGCAAAGTCACACCCTGCAAGAGTGAGGAGGCGGGATCTAGCCTTCATCACCAGCTGAGCCATGAGCTTCTGTGGCATTGTGATACTTTTGGAGGCTGGTGAGAGAGGAAAACCCACTTGATGATTAACAGGGGATCACTGCACCTCATCCCACTGAAATATCAGCCCATGGAGGTATGGCATTTCCCCTAATACAATAAATTGAAAAGGCACACCAGCGGTGTGCCTGCCGGGACAACAGCGCTTCCTGTACCTTACAGATGGACTGTCTCGCCTCCTCTGTTAGATGCCTGGGTGATGTGAGGTCATCTTTCCCTTGCAGGAGGTTGAACAGAGGAGCGAGATCTTCTGTTGTCAGCCCTAGGAGCGGCCTCACCCAATTTATGGACCCGCAGAGCTGATGGAGTTCCTGCAAGGTCTTAGGGTTATCATTAATTTTGACTTGTTTAGGAACCACAGTCTGTTCATGGATTTTGAGTCCAAGGTACTTAAATGGAGAGGTTTTCTGGATCTTTTCGGCCTGGATCTCTAATCCATTTGCCTCTAAGGCCTCAATTACCTTCCCCAATGTCCAGTCTAAATAGGATTGGTTAGGAGCACACACTAAAACATCGTCCATATAGTGGAGCACTATTGCCTTGCTGCTAACTTTCTGATGGGGGACAGAATGCAAGCTACATACCACTGGCAGATGGTGGGTGAGTTCTTCATGCCTTGCGGCAAAAATCGCCACTGGTAGCAGTGCATGGGAGCCTCTCTTGATGCAAGGTACCAAGAAGGCAAACCGAGGAGCATCGTCTGGGTGTAGTGGGATCTGGAAGAAACAGTCTTTAATATCAATGACTGCTACCTTCCACTGCCTGGGGAGCATAGAGGGTGAAGGCATTCCGGGCTGCAGGGATCTCATGTCCTCAATGACTGCATTTATTTTCTGCAAGTCCTGTAGGAGGTGCCACTGGTCTTTCCCTGGCTTTTTGATTACAAATACCGGGGAGTTTCAAGGACTATTATTACATGGTTCGATATTTCCCTTTTTCAATTGCTCCTCCATGAGTGCAGTGAGCACCTTTAATTTATCATTTTTCAAAGGCCACTGATCAATCCAGATATGCTTGTCAGACATTTCTGGAAGGGGCGCTCCGCAGTGGCCTTTACTAAAAATTTTGGGGTTGAGATGGAATTTCAACTCGAGGCCCCCACTGGGACATGAGATCCCTGCCCCACAATGTAAATCCAGAGTTAATTACAAAAGGACGGACTGATGCCATCTGTCCCTCTGGACCCTCAATTTGGACAACTGCTTTTCTTCTCTGGGCAGATATAGATCCCCCCACACCCGTCACGATACCTTCTGCCAGCTGCAGCTCCCAGTGTGACAGCCACTTGTGGGAAGAAATGACTGTCACGTCTGCTTCCGTGTCCATCATTCCTGCCAGGCTGATGTCTGAGCCTTGGCAAGACAGTTTGCTGTTAAGCATGGGTTTGTCGTTCCCAACTACCTCAGCTCAGAAGACAGAGGGGTTGCAGTCCTGTGGCGGTCTACTGGGCATAAGAATAGCTTAGGCCACACCTGGTTAGCAGCAAGAAAATAGGGAGGGTTAACACACTGGATATTGACAGTAAAGAACCCTTGTGGACCCACTTGAACAATTTCTGGTGTAACACAAATGTCAGCTGGTGAATGTACAACATCTTTTAACAAAAACAATATACAGTCTCTCAGATTCTTGCAACTCATGACGATTCTCTGGGGTGTCACCAAGTCCATTTGAGTTGCAGTGGTCGTGGTAACCATTTTCCGAGTGGCAGTTTCTTGATTCATTCCCCCGCATGGCCCTGCCACTCCATGCGGTCCTGTCAGTTTTTTGGCTGCATCCCATCAGGGGCAGGCGATGACATTTGCCCTGGGGAGACAGCTCAGGAACCCTGATTAATTGGAGCTGAAGCTCCACAGTTTCGGGCCAAGTGCCCTGGTTTGCCACACCTTTGACAGACCCAATTAGCATTTCTTTTGTCCTGAGATGCTGTTGCATCTGCAGCGGCTGCAGTTCCTTTTAAGTTTTCCCCCATTTTTAAATTTGGCTGGTTAATTGGCACCAATATCGTGCAAGCACGAATCATTTGACTTAAGGTCAGTGGAGGTTTGAATGGAAGACCCAAAATCACTCTTTTACAAGCATCATTGGCATTGGTCTTTGCAATTTGCATTATAATATGCTCTCTTGTTTTCGGATCTTCCACTTGTCTTTCCACTACGACCCTCAGTTTATCCACAAAATCAATAAATGGCTCATTTTGCAGTTGCAGAATCTCAGTATAATTAAATTGAGGTGCTAATTTAGGGGGCATCATTAAGAACGCTTGCTCAGCTGCTTGCTTTACAGCATTCAGGACCGGCTCTGGTGTATTTTGAGCCTGGTTCTGTGGCTTGGCTAATAACCCCTCACCGCTAAAGTGATCCATAAAAACCCCTGCGTTGTTTGGATCCTGCAGTAAAACAGGGAGGACCTCTCCCAGTTGCTTTCTCCAACTTTCTTCCCACATTTGAAACTCGGATGGGGAAAGGAAGCAGGAGAAAATGCTTTTGAGGTCATGTGGCACAATCACTGTACTGATGAGAGTCATCTTAAGAAGGTTTTTAAAATACTGACTCTCCCTCCCAAATTCTTTCTGGGCTTTGCAAAGCTCTTTGAGCCCTGCAGCATCAAGAGGTTTCCATGTGGGATTATTGCCTGCTCTGTCATAGGTAACAGGAGCGGCGAAGGGATAGGAGGAGGCTGAGGGGACTCCCAGGCCCGATTTCAAGATGGCGTCGGTTCTGGTACTTTCCCCGTGGGAACCAGAAGTTCTCCACAGGGGGCGGGGTCGGAGGACCAGGAGGAGCGGCCACGGGATGGGCGGGGATTCTGACACAGGGGGCGGTACCCAAAGGGTGGGAGGAGCCCGATGACGTCACATCTGGGGGATAGGAAAGGGTTGGGGTGGGCGGGAAAAAGGGATTGTGGGGAGAAGAAGGGGGGGAGGGGTGAACTGTGCCATGCGGTCGGCGCCATTGTTCAGACACGTGGAGTGGGGGGGGCAATGGCAAACAGCATTTAGAACAGTTTTCTGGGCTTACAACTGGGGAAGAAAGCGCGGGATACGGGGTTTGGGAAGGGGTTGAGGCAGCCTGGCCAGGGCTATCCCGACAGGGCGGCTGAAAAGACCGAGAAGGGTCAGGGAGAAGGTAGCAACTCTGTGTCTGTGGGCGTATCACCCCATTCTGTCTTTCCAACGAAAGGGGAAGCGGGATAAGGAGCAGGAGGGGAGCAAGGAGGGATATGGGAAGAACTGCGAGGGGATTTTTGCTTTTCTTTTACTTTCTGATCCATTTTATGCAAGTCCCAAAGGACTAGAACTAGAGGAAAGAATTTGTCTCTTGAGGAGTCTCCCTTTCGCTTTAAATCAGTAATCTTATCCCCCACAGCCTGCCAGAAGGCAGGAGATTTTAAATTTGCAAGAGACACTTGAGGAAGGTAAAAAAAAAGCCAGTGAACAAACTGTTTTAACAGACCCTTTGAAAATTTAAAGCCACTAACTTGAAGGGATTTTGCAACTTGGAGAAAAACCTATCTTTGGGGCTGAGAGAGTTTTGATCCCATCTCTCTCAACACTTCTTCCACCTGCCAACTGCAAAATGAAAAAAAAACCCAAAATATCAGGGACTGGGGATACTCACACAAGTTTCTGAAATCAGTTAAAAGGCGTCCGGTCCCAAACTAAAAAGCACAGGTGGGGTTCTCCAAGGCACGGCTGCTCTTCAAAGTCAGTTCAGTGCAGAATCAGTGGGAGTTAGCAGCCTTCTCTCAGGGCACCACTCCTAAAACAGAGCGGACTGCACCGAGAGGCGTCAGCAGGTCCAAAGTTGCTTCTTCTGACTGTCCACCGATAGCCATGACGTTGCAGGGATCCACTCGCATGAGCCCCATGCTTGGTGCGCCACCCTAACACAGTTTTTGGTGCTCAAAGCATGAACTCTGGCGTGCCCCAGGTCAGAGAGAGTCCAGCTGCGTTACTTCTGTACATCGCTGAAGCGACTTTGACATCAGGAAAAGTGCTGCTTGCTGGGCTAGCTCGCCGGCTTCTTTGCAGAGGAAACACGGCAGGAGCCAATGGTATCAGCTCACAGTTAGCTCGGAGACAAAGGAAGAGAGAGGCTGTTTGGGTCTGGCTCCTAACAGGTTTATTGTTAGAAGTTTCGCAACCCAAACAAGTTCGGAAGGGATGGAATGCGATGGGGAGGTGATGGGATGGTGATGGGATCCCTCCCCGAGGCTTGTCCTCAGTTTTATAGGGAATTTGAAAATCGTGGTGAAAGGGGAAAACAACCAATGAGTTACAGGCC
>NW_024580719.1:0-10455 GCF_017639235.1 Corvus kubaryi
TTGACTGCCCTGGCCCTCTGGAGAGCTCAGGAAAGCCACGTCCCAGCCGGGTACGGTCACCATGGGCGATCAGGCAGAGGACACCGAGCCCAGAGACATCAGCTGGGATGGTGGCTGTGCCTTTCCCCTCAGGCCTTGGCTCTAATGGCACAGGTCCCATCAGCTTTCTCCTCAGCTTGGGCCTTGTCACCTGACACTGACGGACAGACAAGTTCCTTCAGGGATCCTCAGCAGGAAGCCGACAGTGCTATTCCAAGTGAGGGGAGCAGGGGGTGCCAGTCCTACAAAGCAACATTGGCAAGTAGAGATCCTGCTCCTCATATTCTTTGTCTTCTTCTTCTGCCCTGAGGTTTCCTTCTGCAGAGGGGACATATTCCCCTGGGACATGTCAGCAGGACCCACTTCCCAGGAGATAAGGCTGCTGTGAGAGGTAGGGTCAGTCTCTAGCACACATTGAAAACCCAGGCCATCTCTCCCTTAGTTGGTAGAGCAGCGTGATAGGAGAAGATCTGTAGGGCAGAACAGAAAGTGCTGAGGCCCTGGCACCTAGACTGAAATGGGTTTTCAGGGCAAAAGATGGGAGTCCCGAGAGCTGAACACCAGTCTGAGGTGAGAGCACATTCATACCTAGGCCCCTAGATCATACCTGTAAAGCAAATCAAACTGTGGGGCAACAGGGATTTGCTTCAATTGCATTTTCCTGTTTGACACTAAATATTAATGAGGACATGCTCAAAGACTCCCCATGCAGTCACTGCTGATTGCACCATGGCAGAGTGTGTAGAAAGCAGGTGAGGAAGGGCATGGCAGACACCCACCCCCAAAGATGCTGTTTCTGCACTAAAGGGGACAGTTCCATCTGGGAGTCTCTGCAGCTGAGGCTGCAGGCACAGAAGCCCTCCAGCCAGAGCCCTACAGTCACCTCCTTCCTGTTGCTGACAGGGATGAAGTCTCTCCTCTCCTTCTGCCCTGGCCTGTGGCAGTGAGTTGCCCATGGCTGCAGGAGGGAGGGGCTTTGGAAGGCCAAGAACAGATACTTGCCTTATTTAGGTGAGCTGTGCTTCGTGTCCTTGCTTCAGCAGATCCCTTCTCCAAGGAGGAATCTGTGGCTAAAATGTGACTTTTCCATCATGATACAGCTACTGAGATGGAAACAGGCCATCCCAGCATGAGTCTGCCAGAGACCTGGGTCTTCAGGGGCAAAAGACTCTGGCCTAAAATACCCAGAGCTAAACGGCAGGTAAAGAATACATGAGCACCCTGTGCTGTGATTTGTATTGCCTTTGAAAGCAGGGGTATTCAGTGCCACACTTGGAAACCACATCATGTATCTGCGACAGGAACTGCCCCTTTGACCACCCCGTGACTATCGTGACTACCTGCCCTGATTACCTCGCATTGTTGTTACCTTGCAGACTTCATGAAGGTCCTGAGAGATTTTGGGACAGGGACATCCAAGCACTTTGGCAGGGTGAAATGGCATCAGAATTAAAAGTAACTGAGAAACTGGAGAAGTTGTCTCGAACCTTCAGAAGTAAATGTAATGAAGGGAAAGAAAGTGCTTTTGTGAAGATTAATCAAGAAGATTTATGGCTCTTGAATTAATAGGAAGAGGAAGTGGCGGTTATAACCTGTCAAAAGTTAACTTTGGGGGAAAAAAAGGATATTTTGGTATTTCTGAAGGTTTCTAGGGAATTTTTTGGTTTGTATTTGTGTTTGTATGTTACTGTGGTAGACCTAGAATGTTTCTGTAGTAGGAAACAATTCACTGGGTTGGATTGGTAAATAAGTGAATAAGAAAACCAGCATTTTTATTTTGCAGAATATATTTTGAACAATATAAAATTATTAAAATATCAGCCATAAATTATAAATACATTGAAAATATAATACACCGTACTTAAAAATTATCATATTCCTTAGGCTTCTAAACTCATATCACACTTATTGAATGTCTTACTTTGCAGGGATTTTTTTTGTTGCTGTAATTGTCAGTCTAAACTAATAATTTCAAACAAGGTGTGTTCTTCCTAAAGTTATCTTCAGATAGATTATTCTAGTCCTACATATTCTCCTGGGAATGACAGCACAGCTTTATTGAAGATCCATAATACATTATTAGGACACATGTAGAACACACGTGAGAAAACAAAGTTTTACTATTCTTGACGTGTATCGTCTCAAAACTGAAAGCAAATTTTGAGAACCCTCTTTTTTCCAATGTAAATAATGAATAAGGTAACTACCAATACAAAACATCTGGTATCAATACTGAAAACTCTTTCTGCACTTGAAAATGCCTTGTACAATTTAGTTTTAATGCTCTGATGTCCTTCTTTTATGAAGAAAGGAGGTAAGCATTTTTTATATAATTCACTTAGAGGAAAAAAAAGGCTAGGTGTGCAAATTTAAGCAAATCTATTTCCATAGTGTAGCCTCTCTCTGCTTCTCTTGCAAGTGCAGTCAACACAAAAACAAGCCAATTAATCAAGTGTCTGCTAATTTTGTTTCATATTCCTGTTTTCATTTCTTCTCCTTCCATGCCATTGTCCAACTCCTTTTGCCTTTTCCTTCTCCTTCCATTGCCATCAGAGCTTGTCCACCTCACTCACCTGTTTGGTAACTGAAGATTTTCAGCTGCTTTGGTATGTGATGAAAAGGGCATCCTGAATGTCACCTCCTCATCCAGAACCTGCTGCTCATGTATCTTTCTCTGACATATGCTGTAAAGATGGGAGGAATTTGAGTAACCATAGAAATCTCACACACACAGAAAGCAGTTTATCATGAAGGCTTAAAATGCTGTGAGTTAACTGTCACTAATCTCCAGCTGGTTTTGCCCTCCCTCTTCCCTTTTCTTTGCAAGACTTACTTTTCCTCAGTGGGCAGACACTTAGGTGTCACCAAACAAAATAAAGACATTCCTAGGTTTAAAATATACTGCTGAAACTTCAGAAGTCACATCTGTTTTCCCTGCTGTGAAGTCAAATAATAACTGTATCAAGCGTTGCAGAAATTAGTCCCCAAAGGAAGGAACAGGATCAGAAGATCACAAGGCCATCTCAGTCCACTCAGAGCTACCCTGAGATACAAGGAGGTTCTGAGCAGAGCAGGCACAAAGGTCAGCTCACTCGTGTTCTGTTCTTGCAGTGGCCAAGCCAGTAACTGGCCCAGAGTACCTAACCAGGTTGGTCAATCTCTTCTTTGGTAGGCTCATCACTGGCTTTTTGCTAGACATAATCCCCAACTCTTTTCCTATCCATCCATTTTAGCACTGCTCCTCTGGAATGATAGCTCAAGTCTCTGAAGGACTCATGTTACCCAGGTAAACAACTACCCAGATTAAATATTCCAGGAACAGAGAAAGCACTCAACACATTTGATTTAATTTAACACAACACCCATCTTTCAATATAATAAGAACTTTTAATGTGAATTTCATCCTTACCATTTTCAGGATCCAGTGTCCAGCCACATCTTAGCAGAAGTGTCACAATGAGAAGCTTGCACCAGAGAATCAGTGTTCTGGAATTTCTCCTTGTCTCATGCCAGCATTCCTGAAAGGTCTTATTTTACCCAGGGATCTTCAGTAAGAGGCTACACATTCCCTATCAGTCATTAAGGATCCACAGGGAAAGAGATCCCCCCTGGTATGTTTTATAAATATTAACAGCATAGCTGAGAACAGCATTTGCAAGCTGCAAATCCCATTGCATTTGCAAGATGTAAATACCATCGGAGATTTTCCTTCTAGATTAATGTAAAACTAACATGAAGCAGTAAAAAATGCTGAACATCTTCCATTTTAAACAAGAAACTTGGGTGCTTATCTTTGGATCAATTCAGTATATGAGACAACGACTTTTCTTTCATGTTGATAGTTTCACTCCTACAGCTAAAGGCTTCTCATTTGAAGATAAACTATTCTAGTAATCCCGTCTACTTCCCAAATCTATGTGATAATAACTATTTTGGCAACAGTAAGTGTGTATATGTGTTCCAGGTCTAGCATTTGGATTAGTTTTGTTTTCTTGGTTCAGTCTACCGAAACTAACCTATTTCTCAAACTAGAAGGGAGAGAATGAATTAAAAGGATTTCATCAAAATTCTCAATTTTTCATCTCCAAATTAAGAATCTCCTCTTGAGATTTTTGCTCTTTGAGACTGAAAAAAGAAACGTTGAAGAGAAGAGTGTTAGTCAGCAATTAAAGAACACTCCATTCTAAAATGAATGATGTTGTAATGAGACATGACAGCAGAGATTAGCTCAAGACCTTTCCATTCCAGCAAAACTTTTGCTGCATCAACTTCTCATATACAGTACACCCACATTACTGCATCTTCTCTCTCCACTGCCTGTCCCTCCTCTCCTTACATCCTCTACCCTGCATTACCCCTTCTCGATTTCCCCACTGATGAGTGCTGTAATTCTTCTCGCCCTCACCCACCTGACCTCAACATGTCCTTGGAGGAATGTCCCTTGCAGTGTGCAGGAGCCCCTGCCCTGGCCAGGCACAGGGTGACACAGGCTCACACACATTGCTCCTCTGCTCTCCCAGCTGCATCCAGGCTTAGTTTATATGGGCCATGGTCTGCCAGAGAACCATCATATCCATGCAGATCCTGCTCATTCCTGGCCTCTCCCATGGCCCTCAGCACCTCCCAGTTCCCAGTCAGGGCATCAGGGACCCCAATCACCTGAGGAGGAGCTCAAGTCACTTGTTGCCAGGCACAGGAGACACTGCTGTCTGTGTAGGCTCCTGAGCCTGCTCTCCATGCCCTCAACAGCAGGAGGTTTCCTACTGGAGCAGAAGCTGAGCATCTCTGAGCTCTCTCCAGCCTCCCAGGGCTCACTAGCAGGAGTTGTTTGCTTTATCCTGTAAGCTTCATGTTGCTAGGGAAATCAGTAAGTCACTTGGAGTCATGATTTTAATCTTCATCTAGTGGCAATAGTAATTACTTATCAAGACCTAATTTCACTCTGCAATGCATCTTGTTGTCCCCCTGAGTCTCTTTCTATCTGCATCTTTCCCATGCCATGCCACGCCCTTCTATAAGCAGGAAAACCTCACAAGGCTAAGAGGAGAGGACATGTTCATCATAAAAGTATAATCAGCATTACATTGGAATCTACTGATGCTTAATGACTTGAATGAATTATTCCCAAGGATACAGTCAGTTGGAAATAAATGTCATAGCAGCCAATCTTCAGGAAAAGTTTCAGAACTCAAAACTCATGAGTCACAGTCTCAGTGAGGCATGATGCTATCTAACATGTGAAGGTTTCTTTATGAATCTATGAATGAGTACTTCTTCATCTACTGCCCACTGAGTGGATGTCCTACTGGAGAAACAAATATCCCAAAGACCTGTCTGAAATTTTTTGGACTGTACTGGGAAACTAGTGAAAAAGTAGAAACTAATGAGACTGCAAGAGGTAGTTGATGAGCATATAAAAATTATAAATGGAACAGAAATTCACTGCTGCACCATAATGGAACAGAAAATGGGACTTCACAGTTTATTTTCTACTATAGTGGACTCTGTTGGCTGCCACAGGGCAATCTGTTTATAATAAGATTCAACCTAGATAAGATGTAAAGGCCTTCCTTGCCAAATGTGAGAAAACAGCAGTGCTCATTTTCAATCAATTTTTTCAAGTTGCAGAACAGAATGGATGAGTATTATATGAAGATCTGATCACTCTTTTCCTAGGTTTATTTTTGGCAGTAGGTTCTGACACCAGAACAAGGACCACTTAAGAAACTCATTGATAAAAATACTGAAACATGGATAAAAGTAATGAAGAAAATATCACTCTTCCACGCTGTGAAAAGTCTTCTACACTGGAATGTAATAAACTCTAGTCTCCAGTTCACAATGCAAATCTAAAAATTGTGAGATTTTGCCTGGCCATAGCCTGGAAATCTGTGTCTGTGTATCTACTTTTACTTGTTGTTATGTATTCTCTCTCTCTCTGCTAGCACAGAGTCTGAGATAGAAGTCATATCTTAAGGGCTGGCAGACAGTGAGGCAGCTGCTTGATGACTTTCTCAAGATGCTTCTATTTTCAGCATGCTTCAGTCTCTTTTTCATGGGAAATGTCAGCACTGCAATACCTTGCCCACTCCACATTGCTGAGCAGGACATTCTGTATCCAGGGTCTGTGCTCTCTCTACCTCTCTTCTTTTCGAGTGTGCCGTGCTTTGCTCTCAGCTGCAGCAGAGTCCAGCCCTGCAGGGGCACTACCTGAACTGGGAGACAGGACCTATTTAATTTCTCTTTTAGCATTAAGGCATCGCTGCTGCTTCCAGTACACTCTTTCCTAAGGACTAGCAGCCAAATAGATGCCTAGCCCTGTGCCTCACTCTTGCCTGTTGCAAGGCTGGGTCCACATCCTGCACAGTACAACAGAAAAAAACCCCAGAAGTGCTCTGCTGAGTAGACTGGCTTTGTCATTTGCCACTGGGAAGGCAAAGATTTGCAGTTCCAAATGTGAGGGAAGAAAACCCCCAGCTGTCACCCTAGGAGAAGCATCAGACATCCCTCACTCTTCTTTCATGGTCTCAAGTAAGAGTTGTTACATACTTCCTCTGTCTGAACTCTATAAATAATAAATTTTATCTTTTTGCTCAAGGCAAAACACTTCCTTTTTTACAGACATGGGGATACTGTGGTTTTTAGTTGTTAAAATCAGAAGGCACATTTTGTTCTTATGTGGTCCATGTAAAAACCACAATAATTTGCAACTCATTTTTCATTATTAGGGACATGCAGAATGTCTTTTATACATCACCTTTCAGGGAAATTTAATTTAGTATATTTTAAATATAGTATGCCTTTATATTTATCATTACAATATCTTTATATCCATCGCTATGTATTTCAAGATTCTGGAAATCACCTCAGGTGCTCTATATGTGAGCTGTATTTCAAGAGTTGATATATTGTCTGTGAGGGAATGTGAGCTACAATAGGTTCCTCCTTTTCTATTTTCAGTAAAATCACCTTGGATTTAGTTACAATGGGTTGCAGGTTTTTGCCAGATGGCACAGAAAATCCTTAGCAACTAACCTTTTAATAAAGAAATCAGTTTTGTGAAATACTTTCTTTTTTTTTTTTTCAGACAGGACAAAAACTATTACTTAATCATGTGAAAACTAAATAATATTTCCCTTAGTATACATGAAACTGGTCTCTGATCCCTGGCCTCTCTTACTAAACCATACTCCTTCCGTTTGCTTTTTGATGAGATAGTTTCATGCATTTTACCTTTCGATATGCAGGGTTTTGACAAGATTTTTAGAAGACAAAGTGTCTGTAGTTTCATACATAAGCTCTAGAGTTGTCTCTGTCATATATATACTTGCTCCTAATGGCAGTACAGACCATGGCCTTTGGAATATAAGAGCTTTCTTAGATCTTGACTAAGAAACCAAGTTACAATCTTAATGAATTTTTAAAGTAAAAATTATTAAAATAAGTCATTTGGTTTATAAATTTAGTTAAAATATCCAAGGAAAGTTTTCTTACTGATAACTATGTTCAGAAAAATACCAATCTTGGCTTTCATAGCTTTTCTGTATTCAATGTTTGTTGTGACACTGGATTAAAAGGTTTGCAATCAAGAATTTTGGTCATTAATGGCATTTCTCACGCACACACCCACCCACACACAGAGATATCAAATTCCAGTCCTAGTCCAATGATCAATTTTTCTTTGTCTCTCTTGTCCTTCAGTTGCTGACAAGGCAGCCTACCTGATGGGTGTGTACTCAGCAGACCTGCTTTGACCCAGTGTTGTCTTTGAGTCAAAGTTGGGAATGAATTTTTGACCAAACCTGTGGATTGTCTTAACCTGTGGAATTAGGGCAAACTCCTCTACAAGGGGATGTGGCTGATAGCCACTCCTCAACAAGGGGATGTGGCTGATAGCCCAGATGAAGTGCTTCTCTACCAGTGCAGCAGTGTGGGAAACAGACAGAAGGAGCTGGTAGCCACTGCCCAGACAGGCGCTATGGCCTGATTGCTACCAAAGAAATTTGTTGGGATGGATTGCGGGATTGACATGTGCTGTGACTGACAGCTGCAAACTATTTGGAAGGGGTAGTCGAGGAAGAAGAGATGAGGGAGTTGTCCTGATGAGATGCATCCCCAGGTCCTGAGGGAGCTGGCAGATGAAGTGGCTAAGCCACTATCCATCACGCTTGACGAGTTGTGTCAACTTGTCTGATGGAGTTCCACTGACTGAAAAAAGGGAAACATAACCTCCATTTTTGAAAAGGGGCAAAAGGAAGACCCAGGGAACTACAGGCTGGTCAGTCTCACCTCTCTGCATGGCAAGATCATGGAGCAGATCCTTCTGGAAAATATGCTATGGTACATCGGCTGGATGATCACACTCAAAGAGTTGTGGTCAATGGCTTGAATTTCAGGTGGAGATCAGTAATGAGTGGTGTCCCCCAGGGACTTGTTTTGAATCCAGCATTATTTAACACATTTGTCAAGAACATGGAGAGTGGATCGAGTGCACCGTCAGCAAGTTTGCTGATGACACCAAGCCATGTGTTGCAGTCAACACGCTGGAAGGAAGATAGATTCTGTTTGGATATAAGAGTGACATTTTTAAAGAAGAGGCCAGTGAGACACAGGCCCCAGCATATGGGAATGTCCCATCAATGGAAGTGTGCCAGCTCAGGCTGAATGGGGCTTTGAGCAACCTGATCTAGCCAAAGATAATCCTGCCCACAGCAGGGCTGTTGCACTAGATGATTCTTTTAAGGTTTCTTCCGACCCAAACCATTCTGTGATTCTGTCCTCTAAGTTCTGTATGTCCGTGGAAGTCAGAGATTGCCCAGAGACACAGGACATCTGAGACACGCCTGCACTCACTGTTTTACACAGTTGTTTCTGAGCTCCTCCTATTCAGGGCACAGGGTGTTTCCACCAGCTTCCCCCTGCCCTGCACAGGGAGCCCAGGGCTGAGCTCTGGTTTTGAACTCCAGAAAGTTGCATGCTCACCCTTGGAACAAGCTTTGCATGCCCACACAAGTGCTTGATGTTGGCTATCTCCTTGGATCACATTTACTGACCTTGCCCCTCTGCTCTTCAGTTTACTCACTGAGCTCTTTTAACAATCAAAATGCCAATGACCAGGAGAAGAACGTGCTTAAAGGAGCTCCAGCGACAGTGATATTTGTGATGTGATGGAAATGCTGGACTGAGGATGTAACACCACACTCATGCAATAAAAATCTGCCTTGAGTACACGAGGAAATCATTGGAAATGCAGCAGTATAGTTCATTGGTCCTACATCCAAATTTTCCAAGTGCCTTGACTAACTGAACTTCTGTCCTTAGGTCTCTAGACAAATTATTTATAGTCAATACATTCACAGCATTGGTAAGATACAAAACATTTCTAAATATATCTTACTAAATCAAATGACAATTATGCCCTTAGTTCAGTTTGCCAGACAATGCTTTGCCAAAGAATGCTTGCCAAAAAATATTTTGACCGAAGAAAGAGGAAGAATCTGGAGCATCTACCAACCAGACTCTATAAAAGTGTCTTTGCAGCGCTCTGCCCTGTCTATTAGAAAAGTTTCAAGGTAAGTGCACTCGATCTAGCTATTAGGTATCCCCATTACTGCATATTATGCATATATATTTTTCCCTTTGGAACTGGTTTCCAGCTAAGTTATTCCATCTGATTTTAAGGCTATAGTATATTTTCTATGTTTGTTTGGGTTTTTTTTAATTTTATAGTAGAATAAAAAGGTTCCTTGAACATAATTCATATTCTCAAATATGACACTACAATCCATAAAGCCAAAGCAGAGTATCATAAGACACAAATAAAAGAAATTTTTACAAGGTTATTCTATATTATTCAAGGATGAAACAATATCTTTCTCTGCTGAGTTTAAATCATTAAACAAAAGGAAGGTAAATTTACTTAGTTTTAGCAATTCTATTATGTGCTAAATTTTAAAGCATTAGAAGAGCTGTCCTTGGAAGCAAGGTACATTATTGATCTATTCATGTTACATTTCTTTTCTCCCACAGGGTTCTTTGCTGATGTGCCTTCAGTAAAGTGCAGACATGGCTTCTTCAGATGCTGAGTTGGCTGTTTTTGGGGAAGCAGCTCCTTACCTCCGAAAGTCGGAAAAGGAGAGAATTGAGGCCCAGAACAAACCTTTTGATGCCAAGACATCTGTCTTTGTGGCTCATCCCAAAGAATCTTTTGTGAAAGGCAGAATTGAGAGCAGGGAATCTGGCAAAGTTACTGTCAAAACTGAAGCAGGCGAGGTGAGTCAAAAACAAGACTGAAGGACAACATTTGATCCCTACTGTGAACTTTTAGGTGATACATGTGGATCTTTTGTTTTCTTGGCAGACCCTGACTGTGAAGGAAGATCAAATCTTCGCCATGAACCCTCCCAAGTACGATAA
>NW_024580720.1:0-14457 GCF_017639235.1 Corvus kubaryi
GAGCCTCCCCGAGCCACCGGGGTCGCACCGGCAGCGTCCCCCGGGCCGCCGGACGTACCGGGGGTCCCACCGGCATCGCCCCCCAGCCGGCCCCGAGCCGCCCATCGCCGCCGGAGGTACCGGGGCGCGGCCCGGCCCGGGGGGCGCGGGGGCCGGGGGCGGCTGCGGAGCATCCCGGGGGGATCGCGGGGAAGGGGCTGCGGAGCGTCCCGGGAAAAGGGTTTCGGGGCCATACCGGGGAAAGGGGCCATACCGGGGAATCCCGGGAGAACGGAAGGACATCCCGGGAGAAGGGGCTGCGGGGAATCCAGAGGAAAGGGGGCTGCGGGGCCATCCCGGGGGAAGGGGCTGCGCGGGGACTCCCGGCACGGCCGCAGCGATCCCGCCCGGGCCGGGTGATTTCGGGAACGCCGGAGGTTTCCCGGCCGCAGCGGGAGTTCCCCATGGCCCGGAGCAGGGGGAGGGGAGCTGGGGCTGTGTCAGAGCTTCCCCAGTGCCGGGGGCGGGATTGGGATTGGGATTGGGATTGGGAGGAAAGCAGCGATCCAAGGTGGGTTTCTCTCGGCAGGTGTGTGATGCCAAGCACAGCCATGAAGAAAAAGGTAAGGACGGGAAGGAGGATCCTGTGCTTTCCTTCCCCATCCCCATCCATGAACACCGTTTGTTGTATTCGTCCCTCGGGCTGGGGCTCCGGTGCCTCTCGGAGGCAGCGCTGCATCCTCTGCTGAAAGTGCCCGGCGTTAAAACCGGGTTTGATCCTGGCCTGGGCGTGGGCTGGGTTCGTGCAGAGCCTTCCCCGGCAGTTGCTGTTCCCCGGGCGCTGCCGGGGCTGTTGCAAAACCCTCTGCGAAACGCTCTGCAAATGCCCTACTCAGGGAGGAGGATCTGCTCCAAGCCCGTCCCTGTCCCTGGGCCACCCTCCCGAGGTGTCCCAGGAGCCCCGCATTCGCTCAGGGCTCCCGGGAGGATGACATTTAACACAGCAGCAGCTCTGGGAATCGCAGGGGTGGGTGTATCCCAGCAGGAGCGTATCCAGAGCTTTTAAAGCAATATCTGGCTGCCCTTCCATGGTGAGGTGGGATTGGGTTCCCTGCCTGGCCCTCGGTGCTGCTGTCTCACCCCTCTGCAGGGCCTCTGCAGCCCAAACTGTGGGAATTGGGGCTGGTTTGGGCCGTGCCTCGGAGTGGGATCGAGTTTCTGCCTGGGATTTTGTGCTGGTGCTGTGAAATAAGAGCTTGGCTGTTCTCTGGGATCAGCTCAGGGGACAGGACAGGGCACGGCACCTTCTGGGGTGGCCTCTCCTGCCTGCCTGGATGTGAAACAGCCAGGAACAGGATTTTGTTGCCAAACCCTGGAACCTGTGGGCAGCTTCCCTCTGGCCAGGGCGCTCCCAGCCTGGAGCTGCTGCAGGAATGACCTGAGCAAGCAGGATCGGGGAATTCTGCCTTGGTGTTGTCCCGAGGCTGTGGCAGCTCCTCTCTGCTGTCACAGGGTGAGGGTGGGAGGCTGGGCAGGCGCTCACTGGCCTGTTCTCCTGAAATCCCTCCTGGATGGGAGACTCATTTTGGCTGCTGCCAAAAGCTGGATTTGGCTTTGTAGCTGGGACTTGTTTAACAGCTGGGTTTTGTGAGCAAGGCTGTGCTGGCTGCCACTGATGGGTTTGTTTTGTTTAATTTTTATTTTTAGATCACAATGTAAAGCCTTGCCTGGTGTGACTGTCTCTGGTGTGACTGTCTCCCCTCATCCCAACCCCCAGCATTCCCTCTCCGTTTTGGCTGCCTCTCCTTTCCCCTGAGGTCTGCAGGGATGGGACACCATGGAGCCAAGTGTCTCCTCTGGGGAGGAGTCACTGGAGCCATGAAGAGTCTCCCCTGCTCTGGGGACCCTGACCTGGGCTGTCTCATCTGCTTTTCCCTTTCCTTCTGGTCTTCTGGCACCTGGAACTGGAAATGTCCCTGGCATTTGGGGAAAAGAAAACCAAGCAAGTTGTGGGAAGAGCAGGATTAGATCTTTAAGGTCCCTCCCAACCCAAACCACCCTGTGGTGAGGAGAGAGTGTTTGGGGTGGAAAACCAGGGGGTGAGGGGTTGTTTCTGGTCTGCAAGGGTTGAGACAAAGCCGCTGCTCATCCTTAAAGCCCTTTGTGCCACCAGAGCCATCAGGTGGGAGCAGCTGGGAATGGGGAGGCCGCTCCTGATCTTCCCAAGTCCTGTCCATGTTTTTTGGGAAGAGTGTTCAATCTGACTATGGACAGCAGGGGGACGGGATGACCAGGGCCCAGTGACCATGGACAGCAGGGGTTGGGATGACCACGGCCCAGTGACCATGGACAGCAGGGTTGGGACGTGTCTCCTGCTTCCCACCTGCTCCTCTTTGCCTCTCTCCTGGTGCATTCCCAGCTGGAATGTGCCAGTCCTGTGCTTAGTAGCTTTGGCAGTCAGATGTCAGCTCGAGGGAGCTGGGAAGGACTCGGTGCTCTGTGAGAGCTCATTTTTCCTTCTTTCCCTCTCTGCAGGTGCTGCTGATGGGTAAAAGTGGGTCTGGGAAGACCAGCATGAGATCCATTATCTTTGCCAACTACATCGCCCGGGACACGCGGCGCCTGGGAGCCACGAGTAAGGAATTCCCGGCTGAATTCCCAGATCCCAGGGCTCCAACCCTCTCATTAGAGGGGCGGGGCTGTTCCCTGCAGCGATCCCTGGGTCGGGTGTGGCCCTGCAGGTCCTCCCAGCTGCCACACCTCACTGGGAGCTTCACTCCCGGGATCAGCCAGGGACAGGCAGGAAGTGGAGAGAAGGGAAAGGCAGCACTGGGATGGACTTTGCTGCTTTATTGTTCAACTTTTATCCTTAACTCCTTTTTTTGGGGGGGATCAGGGAGCAGCCTTTGGTGCAGCTAAATCTGTCAGCCTCCTCTGTGCTGGTGGAACACTCCTGCTGTATCCAGGGGTCTCCAGCACAGGGATCCTGCAGTGCCCCCGTGGTTTTGGCAGGATGATGCACTGGGCTTAATGAGAGCCTTTCCTTTTTCCCTTTCCAAAGCCTTTGTTGGGAAAGAGCAAGAAGGGATTCCTCTGGAAGAGGGGGAGGAGTTGTTGGGATCTGGTGCTTCTCGCTGGGAAGGGTCTGTGAGGATTTAGTGTCAGGGATTGGTGTAAATTTCCTCTTTGCCATAAATTTGGTCTCTTCTTGAAGTTTGCATTCCCTGTGTTCCTGGTTTTTTTTTTTTTGTTAAGGAGGGCTTAAAGCCCTGCAGAGTCATCCCTCAATATCCCTGGGATCAGGGAATGTGTGCTTGAAGGGGAATTGTGCTTCCCAAGGAGAGCAATGGGCTCTGAATTCCTCTGGGAAATGCTGTTTTGGTGGGATTTACAAACTGGGGCTGCTTTGTGAGGAATGGCCCATCCAAGGCCAGGCTGGACAGGGCTTGGAGCACCCTGGAATAGTGGAAAGTGTCCTTGCCCATGTCTGGGCTGGAATGAGGGCTTTAATCCCTTCTAGCCCGAACCATTCCATGATTTTCTGCTGATTTCCATGATTTTTGGCTGCCCGAGCTCTGCCCCAGGTGTGTGGTGCAGTCTGTGAACTCCTGCTGTCTCTTTGCAGTTGATGTGGAGCATTCCCATGTCAGATTCCTGGGAAACCTGGTGCTGAACCTGTGGGACTGCGGAGGGTAGGTACTGATGATTCCTGTCCTTTTCCAACCTCTGGGGGAGGCTGTGGGGAATCAGGGATGGAGCAGAGTGGATTCTCCTCCCCCAGGGATGAGGTGTGCCAGGGAAAGCCCCTTCTCCTGCTGTCCTGAGGTGCTGGAATTGCTCATCTCCAGCTCCGTCCAGGTGGGATTTGTGCAGAGAGGCCACTCTGGACGTTGATCCCATGGCTCCTGGAAGCAACTTTTTTCAAGGAATGCTGTCCCCTCCTCAGCTCCATGGCCTCTGGATCATCTCAGCCGTATTCAGGCAGAGTTAAAGGAGCTTTAAATCCTGGGATTTAAGGCTGAGCTGATGCTTTAGGTCACATTTCACCTGTTGCTGTGGGGTTTCACAAACAGCTCCTAAAGCCAGCCTGGGGCCAGGAGCAGCAGGACACGAGGGAAGCTTCAGCTTCATGGGGAGGCTGATGCTTTCCAGGAGCATCCAGCTTTCCTTGGGAATGCTCAGGGGATGCAGCTCCAGCCTGGCCTCCTGAGTGCAGCTCCAAATCCCAGCCTTGCCTTCCCGGCAGGAGGAGTTTCCCACAAACCCAGCGTGCCAGGCAAGAGCTGCTCTAAGGATGATCTTTGCTACAAAAATTCTGTGCTCGATTTAAGTGCAATAGTGACTCCTTCAAAAACTCCTCCCTTTTTTTTTTTCATCTCGTTAAACATTCCCAGGACTCTCTTCTCTTGAAGGGAAATCTCCCGGTGGGATTCTCTTTGGGAAATGTTCCTCTGAAAACCTCATCCTGAAATTGTGTCTAAACTGTAGTGAAAAAACCTCACGGGCTCTAACGGGAGTCTCCCTGTTTTCCTGCCCTGCTCCCTCAGCCAGGACACCTTCATGGAGAACTACTTCACCAGCCAGAGGGACAACATCTTCCGCAACGTGGAGGTGCTGATCTACGTGTTCGACGTGGAGAGCAGGGAGCTGGAGAAGGACATGCACTACTACCAGTCCTGCCTGGAGGCCATTCTCCAGAACTCCCCCGATGCCAAGATCTTCTGCCTGGTGCACAAGATGGACTTGGTGCAGGAGGACCAGCGGGATCTGGTGAGGAGCTGGGAGTTGCCATGGAAATGCTCCCACACGGAGCATCCCCTGTGCCATGTGGGTCATGCTTCAAAGGCAGCCCCTCAGGGCTGTTTCTCGAAAGCTTTCTCAGATGTTTTCAGAGCTTCTCCTGCCTTTTTTTAAAAGTGTGGCATCCCAGAATCCAGTGGAGAACAGCAGTGATGGTTTTTAGGGATAAAAAAAAGCCTTCCCTGCCTGCTTCCAGAGCTCCCAGCACACCTTGGCTCTGGGAGGGAGCAGAACTGGAGGGAATCCAGCTGCTTCAGCCCCCTGCTCACAGTTTGGATGGGGGTGACAGTGACAGTTGTTTTCAGCTCAGCTGCTTCTTTCAGTCCAGCCCAGGCTTTGTGCTAAAACACCCCCGAAATCCAAGAGGTGACACTTCCCCAGTTAATCAGGAGATGGTTTCTGTGGATTGATCCTGCTCTGCCTTCCCAGAAATCCTCTTAAGCCCTTGAACATCCTGGGAGAGCTGGGGATCAACCTTTCAGAGGTGTTTGGTGCCTTTTGAAAGGTCACAGGGAGGTGGGAAAATGCTGAGTTCCTACAAGCACAGCACAGGCAGGAATATTTACACTCAACCCCAAACTCTCGTTGTTTCCCAGATTTTTAAGGAGCGTGAGGAAGACTTGAAGCGCCTTTCCCGGCCCTTGGAATGCGTTTGTTTTAGAACTTCCATCTGGGATGAGACACTCTACAAGGTTGGTGCAGCTTCCTCTCCAGACCTGCCTTCCCACTTGGAGCAGGAGCAGGAGGAGGATCCCCGTAGCTGCTGCTGGTCTGTCAGTGATTGGCCACGTTCAGCTTCTTCTGGAGGGTGTAAATTAAACCCAAATTAATCCTGGGTTTAATCAATTAATATAAAAGAGTCAGGAGTGTGTGGTAGCTATCAGGAACTTGGCAGACAGGCATCCCAAATATCCCCTGGCTCTCGGGAAGGATGAGCTTGAGCACTGCTCCACACCTGGGGCAGCAGCTGGGCAGGGAGGGGAGGCTGAGCTTGGAAACTCCGAGTCTGGGTGAGGGCAGATGTTGATCCCAGCACTCCCAGTCCCTGCTGGGCTTGTTCCTGGCCTGTTGGGATAAGGTGGAACTTTGTTTGGATCAGGGATGAGCTGCCAAGTGTCCATCTGCGCCCTGACCTTGCTCAGGATTAAAACTCTCTGGAAACTCGAGCGGGAGGAGACAGAAGCATTCCCAACTAAAACCAGGGATGATTTAAGCCTGTTCAGCAGCACTGGGGTTTCTCTGCCTGGTGGAGCAGAACCTGAGGCAGGGAAGAGTCTCCTCAGCTCTGGGCTCCCTCTGGGACCTGGGCACAGAGGGGGGAGAAGCTTCTCAGCCTTGCCCAGGCTGTTGCCAGCCAGAAGTGCCAAAAATCCCTTTGGGAGCATGTTTATCAGGAGGGGCTGAGGAGGGAAGAGTCAATGGGACCTTTCTGTGTCTCCACGTGCAGGCCTGGTCCAGCATTGTCTATCAGCTGATCCCCAACGTGCAGCAGCTCGAGATGAACCTGAGGAACTTTGCTCAGATCATCGAGGCAGACGAGGTGCTGCTGTTTGAGAGAGCCACGTTCCTGGTGAGTTCCTGGGATGGATTCCCTGGATGGAGCCTCCCTTTCCCTCCCCTCTACTCTGGAGCCAGGCTGGGAGAGCTGGGAATGTTCACCTGGAGAAGGGAAGGTTCCAGGGAGAGCTCAGAGCCCCTGGCAGGGCCTAAAGGGGCTCCAGGAGAGCTGGAGAGCGACTGGGGACAAGGCATGGAGGGACAGGACACAGGGAATGGCTTCCCAGTGCCAGAGGGCAGGGCTGGATGGGATTGTTGGGAAGGAATTGTTCCCTGGGAGGGTGGGCAGGCCCTGGCACAGGGTGCCCAGAGCAGCTGGGGCTGCCCCTGGATCCCTGGCAGTGCCCAAGGCCAGGCTGGACATTGGGGCTGGGAGCAGCCTGGGACAGTGGGAGGTGTCAGGGTTGGACCTGGGTGAGCTTTGAGGTCCTTCCACCCCAACCCACTGTGGGATTCCATGGAAGGTGGGAGGTGCAGAATGCCCTGATCCAGCCCTTGGGACACTGAAAGCAGCTGCTGGGACCCCGTGGCTCATGGGACCATCCCAAAATCCCCCCCTGCAGCAGCTGAGCTGAGGTTTGGTTGGGGTTTCCTCCTCCAGGCTCTGGTTGTGTTTCATGTCCCCATTGTGGTGGGACTGCTCCGAGAATCCCTCTCTGTGCAGGGCAGGAACCTTTTGTAGCTTCAAAACCAAACCTCTCCACTTCCTCCTGCTGGGGCATTTGAGCTGCACCTGATTTCTTTGGATTTTTGATGTTCTGCAAATCCAGAGCAGGGATAGAGGATCAGCCATGGGATTGTGATGCTTTTCCAGGGTATTGTGCTCCCAATCCCTCTGCAAAGGTGCTGGATAAAACCACCCCTGGTGCTTGTCCATATTCCTGATTTCTGGGCTGGGCTCTTCACACTTGGCACCAAACTCCTGCTGAGCTGAAGGAAATATTTGAATTTTTCTGAGTGTTTTCCTTGCTGGTGATTTGGAAATGATGGAGGGAATTTGGGAAAGGAGCCACGACTTTTCTTCCTCCTTCAACTATCAGAAACAAACACTTGCCATGCCTGGCAAGTTCTGCTTTTTGACCTTCTGGAGATAATAAACAGTTCCACCTTGGGGTGTGTGACAGTGTGATTGTTACAAGGACATTTTTAACTGAAAAAGGATGATCTTTGCTACAAAAATTCTGTTGCTACAAAAATTCTGTGCTCGATTTAAGTGCAGTGGTGACTCCTTCAAAAACTCCTCCCTTTTTTTCATATATTTAAACATTCCCAGGATTCTCTCCTCTTGAAGGGAAATCTCCCTGTGTGACTCTCTTTGGGAAATGTTCCTCTGAAAACCTCATTCCAAAATTATGTTGAAATTGTAGTGAAAAAACCTCATCTGGGAAGTTCAGGAAGGAAATCGAACACTGGGAATTGCAAGCCTTGGATGTGGCTAAAGCTGTGCTTGTGGGAATAATTGGGCAAGTTTAAAAGTGATGGGTTTAAGGTGGGTAAGGGAAAAAGAAACCTAAAAAACCTGTTAGATGTGATTCCCTGGGTAGAGCAGAGCTTCACATCCCTGTGCCAGGGTTCCGGACACATCCAGTGGGAGCTGATTTTGGGATTCTGAAGAGTTCAAAGCAGCTGGCCTGAGGTTTTTAAGAGATTCCTGTTAGGTTTGCAGTGGGGATGGAGCTGTTGGTGCAGGAAACGCAGCTCTCACTGGACATGGCTGAGGAGGGAAGGGCTGGGGCCACCAGCACGGTGGAAATGTTTCTGGAGATGTTCTCAAGGATTCCTAAAAACCTTCAGATTCTCTGGGTGTTGGCATCCAGGCACTCAGGGCCGCTCCTGGCTGCTGGATCTCGGGGGGAGGGAGAGGAGAGAACTGCTCTGAGCTCCCTCTGCTCTGACTGGAGTCGTGGAGAGGGAATTCCTAAGGACCCAGCTGCCTTTGAGCTGCTTTTCTTAGGGAGGATCAGCTTGATTTGGCTTTGGGATCACTGCCTGTGCAGGATGGGCAATGTCCCAGCAGCACCTTAGGAGGGAAAAGCTGTCCCAGCACTTGGCCCATTCCTGAGGTGATGGATGCCTTTTTTCCCTGTATCCACCTATTTTTGGATCAAGATTAAATGGCTGCTGAGGTGGAGCTCTCAGCCCTCAGGGGGACAGTGGTGTCACCTGGCAGATCTTTGTGTGCTGATCCTGTCACTGAGTCTCCTTTCTCCACGAGAGCCCCGCAAGAACTGCTGTAAACACTTCCCAAGATCCAATCAGCCAAAAAAGGGAATCCCTGCCCCGGTGCCCAGCCATTCCCAGAACTGCTGCTGGGAAGGCTGTGCTGGGATCCCTGACTGGCTGTGCCCCTTCTGCAGGTGATTTCCCACTATCAGTGCAAGGAGCAGCGGGACGTGCACAGGTTTGAGAAGATCAGCAACATCATCAAACAGTTCAAGCTGAGCTGCAGGTGAGCTGCTCTCATCAGCGCTGGGGAGATCAGGGCTATCCCAGCTTTTTCCAGAGGGCTCTCCAGAGAATCCCAGTTTGACTCTTCAGCAGCTGGAATGCCAGGGTGGAATTGCTGCAACACAAATCATTAAATGTTAATTCTTTCATTAACTTCCCCCTTTGCTGATGGTGGGAGAGCTTTGGTGCTGTTTTATTCCAGCCCTCCTTCTCCTGGATCAAGGCAGAAGAATTCTAGGGCTGAACTGATCTTGGAACCTGGGAATGTCAGCTGGAGAGCTCTGCTCCAGCCCTGTCCCTGAGGGCTGGCTGGGGAGGACGGGGTTTGCAGACACTGTTATCCCTATTTCCAGTGGAAAAGTGGGAAGCTTGGCTTTGCACAGCCCCCAGGCTCCACAGTCAGGTTAACACTGGGGCTGTGTGGAGCTGGAGAGGATGGAGAAGTTTCTGGGTGGTTTAGAGATGTCCAGATGTTTCCAGATATTCCCATTTTACGCTTATTTCTGCTGCTCATCCAGAGTGTCCAGCTGGGAATGGCTGAGCCCTGGTATCCACGGGGAGCAGGCCTGGTCAGTGGGGTTGTGTCTGGAATTTCCTTCATGCAATGCACAAATCAGCTGATATTGTTCTCATTTGGCCCAAAACTGAGGAATTTTGTCTCTAAAACCAAGCCCAGCCAAAGCCCTGCTGTAACCACACCTTGCCAGGTGGGAATTCCAGCTCCTCCATGTTCCCAGCAGCTCGGATCAGGGATATTTTGGCCATGTGGGCACAAAAGCGCTTCATTCACTGTTTTTTTTTCCCCTTTGATTTCCTTGTTTTTCAGTAAGCTGGCAGCTTCTTTCCAGAGCATGGAGGTCAGGAACTCCAACTTTGCTGCTTTCATTGACATCTTCACATCCAACACATATGTGATGGTGGTCATGTCAGACCCCTCCATACGTAAGTCAGAGAAACCTGTTTGGGCCAAAACCAATCCCAAAAACCCACAAAGAAAAAATCAAAAAAAGGTGAAATTAGTCCAGTTTAAACCGTTGGGAAATGAGTTGTTAATTTCAGAAGTGCTTTTAATTAAGAGAGAGGGATTGAGTGCGAGCAGGGTGGGGAGGTCATGTGATGGTGGTCATGTCAGAGCCCAGAGAAACCAGTTTGGGACAAAAAAACCCAAGAAAAACCTTTAAAAAGGTGAAATTAGTCCAGTTTAAACTGTTGGAAATTGAGTTGTTAATTACAGAACTGATTGTAATGAAGAGAGAGGGATTGAGGTGAGCAGGACCCTGCAGAGGTGGTGGCACAGCTGAGCTGCTGCTGCTGTCCCAGGAAACCACCAAAGCAGACCTGGCTGAGCAGGTCGTGCCTAAAACCTATTTTGGGCAGTTGGGAGCTGGCAGCCCCGGTGCTTTTTGGGGAGGAAGCAGGGCTGGCTCATGTCTGGGTGTTGCTCTGGCTGCCTGGGCTGTCTCTAGTGGACAGGCTCTAATTTTAGCAGCATCTATTTATCCCAAGGAGGAGCTGCAGCAGTGCCAGCCCGCAGCCCCTGGGAGCAGTTCCCTGTTTACGCAGCTCTTGGAATTCCTGCTGGGAGCTGAGGGGCTCCAGGGGCACTGCCCAGGACTCCTCGGGCCTGCTGCTGTGGTTGCTCTGCCCTCCTCACTTAGGGAATTTGGGACAGTGTGGGATCCCTGGTAGTGAGGCATTGCTGGGCTGGGGAGCAGCTGTGGGATGAGCAGTTCTCCCTGGGAGAGGCTTTTCCTTTTTTCCTGGGATCAGCCAACAGCCCTGACCATCCCACATTAAATCTTGCCCAGACTATCCCAGGTCAAATTTTACCCAGACTTTCCTACATTAAATTTTGCCCAGGCCATCCCAGATCAAATTTTGCCCAGGTCTTCCCTCATTAAATTTTACCCAGAGCATTTCACATTAAACCTTGCCTAGACCATCCCCCATTAAATTTTTCCGAGACCTTCCCCCACTAAATTTTGGCCAGCCCCTCCCACTCTGGATTTTGCCTGGCTGGGGAGCAGCAGGGCACACCCAGCCCTTGCAGACAAGTAGCCCTGAGGACGTGGTGATCCTCACCCGTTTTAACTTCTTTTTATCTCCCCTGTCCCTTTTCCGTCGCAGCTTCCGCGGCCACTCTGATCAACATCCGGAACGCCAGGAAACACTTTGAGAAGCTGGAGAGGGTGGATGGACCAAAGCACAGCCTGCTCATGCGCTGATCCCAGGCACTGGGGCTTTGGGGGGAGAAAGAACGGATCGGGACTACTTCTTTTTAGGAGAATCTAACACTGTCCGTGTCTTTGTTGGGCTTTGAAATGAGTGTGCTGCTTGTTTTTTCTCCTCATCACGTTGGACACTAGAGCTGGAGGTCGGCTGGATCCACTTCCCGGAATTCCCTGGCACGGGAGGGGTCGGGAAGGAGGCAGGACAGGTGATGTGTGCCCTGCAGGGCTGTGGCAGAGCCCTCGTGGATGTGTGGCTGCCGGGTGATGGGATATTTACTGTTTCCTTGGATGGTTGCTAGAATAAGTTTATAAATTTCTCCTCGTCTTCGGTCATGGAAATAAATTTTTGCTACCAGGGATTTCAGATCCAAGAGCTTTGCAAAGTGGGTTTGCTTTCTCCCAGATCCCGGGGCAGCTTTGGGAAGCAGAGCTGTAGGAGCTGCATGGCTCCCTTCGTGTTTTTTGGGGGGATTTGGCTGAAAGCCATTCCAGAGTTTCACTGGGAATCGCTTGGCAGCATCTCCGTCCCTTTTTTCTCTCTTGCTGCATCAAGTTACTCTGTAAAAAAGGGTGTGGTGCTCCGTGCCTGGCTCTTCTGTGTATCCCTGCCCACACACCCACTGGGAGGGGAGAAATCCACCGGGGCGAGTCCAGGGAGTGAGAACGGGAAGCTAAAAGGGCTGGAGAACGAGGGGGCTCCGCACAAAAGCTCCCAGGCCTGCTCCATCCTCCTGGAATTCAACACCCGCGTCTCGCACCGCCCACCCGGCAGCTGCCGTGCCTCGGCCTGGGGGAGTTCCAATGGGAATCATCCCCGTGGGAGAGGAGCTGTTCCCACCAGGAGCTTCTGGAGAGCTGTGAATGGGCTGGGCACGTGGCGGAGTTTGTGCTCGCTGGGATGCAGGTGTGGAATACCTGGAGTGGGAATCGTGGAACGAGCCCCGACACAACCTCGGTTCCCCCGTGGAGCTGCCCCATGGTTGGGATCAGGCTGGGATCAGGGCAGACCCTGCTGGGAATGTCACAGCTTCCCACACTCAACCCTGCCCTCGGAGCAAGAGGGTGATCCGGCTGTTGAAGCCTTTGGAATATCCCCTCCCACAGGGAAAGGCTTCAGGAGAGCAGGAGAGGGCTCCTGGTCGCAATTCCAGGAGATTGAGGCCCCTTCTGCTGGGAGCTGTTCCCGCGGGGAGGAAGGACAGTGGGAACGCTGCCTCATTGCCATGGTGACGCCGAGGTGCCAGTGGGTTTCCTTAGGGATCAAACTGCAGTGGAAGTGGGATGATGTCAAAAGGGAACGTGGGGTGGGGGGCAGGTGACGAGGGGCTGGGAGGGACGCGCGGGGTGGAGCTGCCAGGAGCCAAATCCCGGCCTGGCCGGAGCCTCCCAGGGCAGTGACCCGGTGGGGGGGTTGGGGTGAAGTTCTGCCGTTCTCCTGCTTCAAATCCCTTTTCCCGAAGTGCACGGATTTGGGGGCTCTTCGGGAATCAGCCTTGTCCTTTTGCTGTGGCCAAGGTGCTCATTGAGTGACAGCCTGTGACAAACACGGGGGCTGTGTCAGGCCACCTGCCCCGCCTGCTCCCATAGCACTGTGCTGTGTCCTTTCTCCCTTCCCAAAGCACATCCCAGGCATTTTTGGGAGCCTGGGGTTGGTGACTGCACTGGCTCCTTCCATTCCAAGCAGGGAGGTTTGGGAGATCAGGCTCAGCACCCTCATTCCACCTTCTGGAAGACTCTCCCCACTTTCTCTGGCAGCTCTTGCCATCAGAAAACAAAAAATAAATTGATGTCTGCTCCAGATGTTTCTCACACAAACATCATCCCAAACCTGGACGAGGTGGCTGTGATCTGGCCTTTTCCTTCAGCACTTGACCTTGGAATGAGAAGAAACTCGATGCCATGTGTCACTGAGATCCTGAATAAATCCCCCCTTGGCCCTGTTCCTTTCCCCTCGGAGCTGCTGTGGGGTCTGGGATGAGTTCCCTGGGGCAGGCTGTGCTCCCTGGGGTCGTCTTGGAGCTAATTCCAGGTTTTTTGACCATTTCTTTCTTGTGTTGGAGCATGGATGGCTCCGCTGGGGTCAGCTCCAGGCTGTTTCCCCCAGGATGAGCTCTGTAGGGTCTCCCTGGGGATGCTCCCACTTGTTTTCCCTCCTTAGTGGCACAGAATTGTCCCCAGGAGCTGCTGGGGGGGGTGGACCCAGGGCTGTGGTGACCACACGCTGCTCTCCAGCTGGAACCAGCTCCTCCAATGCATCCAGGGGGTCATGGATTCTCCAAAGTCACCCTGAACTGTCACCGCTGAGTTGTGGGCACCTCATGAGGAGCATCCGCACCATTCCCTGCCCAGGGTCCAACCCCTCCTGCCCAAATCCATCCTGGGGGATGAGCAGCTGCCAGGGAGAGTGGAGAGGGGACCTTGGGGGACCCCCTGCCCCGCTCCCCCTTTTCTTCTGTGTTTTTGGGGAGGTCACCGGGGCCTGCAGCTGGTCCTTCAGCTCGGTGACATTGGGGTGGGGGCCCCTTTGGGTGCGGGGCCCACTCATCCCCCAAAAGCTCCCCAGGGGAGGTTGGTCCCTACCTGAGCTCATCCTGCTGTCTCCCGGGGTGTTTCCTGAGGAGGGGAAGGGATTTTTGCCAAAAAAGGGTCGGTTTGGTCCTGGTTGAGGCATGGTGGCTTGGCAGAAGTAGGGGGTCAAGGGGGTGCCCTCCTCACCCCTGGGTGAGCTCTGTGTGTGCCTGGAGCAGCTGCAGCTTCTCCTCCTCAGCCAAGGTCACCACCTTGGTGGCCGTGACCGGCTTGAGTCACCCCTGGCAGGGACATCGTGAGTAGGGGACACCTGGTTGTGAGTCCCCACCCCCAGGATATCCCATTCCTGGGGATGAGCTGGGTCAGGGCTGGGGGGGGGTGGAGTCCTGCATTTTGGGGGGTTATGGGGTGATTAACCCAGCCTGGGCCTGCCCCTGGCAAACTCGGAGCAGGGTGAGGACCTGGGGGGACCTCAAGGTTGGGGACACAGTGCTGGGAGCAGCCAGGTCTCCTTGGGACAAGAAGCTGGAAAACCAGTGGGGTCCAGAGAGCGGGGGGTGAGCAGGGGGGTGGATTCCCACTGGCAGCTCCACCCCAGCCAGGGGCTCCCTGAGACCCCCCAACCCCCCCAGGAAGGGACCAGGGGACCCCCAGACCACCCGGTGGCTGCAGCCCCTTGGAGGGGCTCCCCCAGCCCTGCCAGGACCCCGCCACCCCAGGGGACCCCACTGTGGGTACAAAGGGGGCACCCCACGTATTTGGGGGCCTTACCTGTGTGGTGGGGGGGCTCGGGAGGCAGAGACTGGGTGGGGGGTTCAGGCAGTGCCCCCCAGGACAGCCGTGGGTGCTCGGATTTGGGGATGCTCCAAGTCCCTGTGGATGGGGGTGCAGGGGGATTCTCCCCCCCCCTCAT
>NW_024580721.1:0-10663 GCF_017639235.1 Corvus kubaryi
GAGCCCCTCCAGTGCCAGCCCTGCCATGGCAGGGACACCTCCCACTGTGCCAGGCTGCTCCAGCCCCAATGTCCAGCCTGGCCTTGGCCACTGCCAGGGATCCAGGGGCAGCCCCAGCTGCTCTGGGAATTCCAGCCCAGCCCCTCACCATGCTCCCAGCCAGCAATTCCCAATTCCCAAGATCCCATCCATCCCTGCCCTCCTTCAGTCTGAAGCCATCAGGGAAGGGGATTGCTGTAGGTGTGTCTGGGCCTCACCGGGATTAAAGCCCCACTGTTGCAGCACAGCAGCACCGGTTTCCAAGCCACAAATTAATTCCTGTTCATGACCAAAAGCAGTGTTGGGGTGTTGAACTTGTTTGGGACAACGCAGGAGATGTTTCATCTCCCTCTTCCGACACAGAATTCCAAAACTAACAAACTCTGCCTCCTCAGGGCTGGGAATATTCAATTCCCTGCCAACAAAATTCCAGCTGGGTTTAGAAAAAGTTCCAACAGTTAATGCACCTGCTGTTAAAAAACCCCAAACAAGGGACCCCTTTTGCCACCACTGCTCTGTTCCATTCTTCTTCTCCTTCTCCATCTGCTCAGGAGCTGGTGGGGGGCATTTTATTTTGTTTTGTTTTATTTCATTTCATTTTATTGTATTTTATTTTATTGTATTGTATTTTATGTTATTGTATTGCATTGCATTGTATTTTATGCTATCTTATTGTACTGTATCTTATTTTATGTTATTTTACTGTATTGTATTTTATTTTCCACCCTCCCCAGAGCCGTGTGGGTGCCTCCTCCCTGTCCTGGACAGCTCCTGCCCCAGGCTGCTCATCTGCATGAAGGACAAAATCAATGTTTTACACAAAGCGCTCTGAGCCGGAGGAGCTGCTGGCTGGCAATTCCAACGGGGAATTTGTCCTTTTATTCTTTCTTTCCCGTGGATGTCTCCCAGCTTCCTGCCGCCGGCAGCCCCCAGGGAACGGCTCGTCCAGCACATCCCAAAGGCTCCCTTCGGCAGCTCCGGTGGGAACAGCAGGAGAGGGCCCTTGGTGCTGGTGACAGGGGCTCCGTCCCAGGTGACTCCGTGGCCTTGGAGCCTTTCCAGCCCCCCTGATCCCAGGGCTCCGTGAGTACCCCGGCCCTGGACTGGTGTGATTTCTCCCAGGGTTATTCCCAGTCAGTTCTGTGTCACCAAGGGCTCCCTGAGCCTCAGCAAACACAGGCACAGACCAAACACCCACAGCGCTTCCCAACCTTTCCGAAATGCTCCCGGGACTCCAACACCAGGAAAAGTGAACATGGAGGGGCAGGAACCGCCCAGGCAACTCCTCCTGGAAAGCAGGACAAAATTCCCAAGATTTACTGATTTTTTAGGCCCATTTAAGACCATTCCTGCTAAAATAAAACACTGAATGTTTTCCATGAAGTGGGAACACGTGGAGGTGCTGAGGGAAGGACGTTCCCAAAAAGAGTTTCAGGATCCTTCTGCCATCCCAGGAACATCCAGTACAAAATCCGAAAGCCAAGCCCAACTCCAGCAGCTCTGGCCCCGCTGAACAGGTCCCAGTTCCACCCAGGGTGGATTTTAGCCTGCACAGACACAGCTTCCTGATGGGAACATTAAGCTTACTTCTTTTCCTTGCCAAGTTTTAATACAAAATCTCCCTTATTTCTTCCAGAAGAATAAATAATTTTAAGCTTTGCTACACAAAGCAACACAAAATACCCCAAAACGTAGAGAATTCCCTCCAATTTCAGTATGGGAAGAAGTGTGGAGCACACCAGGACCACACATCCATCCAAGAGCTCTCCGTCTTTAATCCCAGTTACCCAGTAACACTTATCCAGCTCCAGGGAATAAAATCTCACTTTACTGAACCTGCTGAACCTGAAGCCCCAAACCAGCTTTTTCAGCAAACTGTTCCACCACTGGAAAATCCACCTGGAAAACACAGATGGACAAGGCCAGGCTGATCCATGGCTCAGCTGAATTCCCACTGAAGGGTTTGGCATGGAATTCCCAAATAGCTTTAGAGCAAAACTCCCTCACTTTGGTGACTCAGCAGCCGGATAAAGATAAGAAATTAATCAACAGCAAATTAGGAATAGGAAAAGGCACAGGCAGGTCCCAAACCAGGGCCAGTGGATTTGGGAGTGATCCCAGAAGAAAGAGGAATAGCAGGGAATCAACACCTGCTTGGGACACAAAAATTAATTAGGCTGAGCCTACCAAAGCTGTCACAAGCACCAGACTGCTCCCAGCCCCAATGTCCAGCCTGGCCTTGGCCACTTCCAGGGATCCAGGGGCAGCCCCAGCTGCTCTGGGAATTCCATCCCGGCCCCTCACCATCCTCCCAGCAGGAATCCCTTCCCAAGATCCCACCGAACCATTCCCATCTGTGCATCTTTAACTCATCCCCTATTCCCATGGGAGAACTTGTTTTACATCAAATCTCTCCCTTTGGAACATTAGGGAAACTTTTCCCAACGAAATTCCCAACAGGAAGATGCCTGAGTCAGCTGACCCACTGCTGGCACTGGGAAGGATCCCACTGCTCCCACACCTCCAGGGCATCCCAGGGCAGCGAACCCCCAATGGAATTCCTGCTGCAGGAAAGGGCAGCTGCTCCTGTGTGCCTTGAGCTGCTTTGCTGCACGGTTCCCATTCCTCCCCTCGGGAGCTCAGGTGAGAGATCCCGGCCTGTTCCCTCTCCCTGCCCGTGACGAGTGCACAGTGTGGCACTTGCACAGGGAACTTCCCGGAGCAGCCACAGCAGTGCCCAGGAGAACAGGGACACAGCAGTTCATCCTCTTCCCAGCAATCACAAACCTGAGCTCAGGTTCTGAGAGGCACTTCCCAGCTGAACCTGGGTTTAGGGAGGATCCTGCCCAGCACACCGTGAATCCCAGGATCCCTGAGGTTGGAAAAGCCCTCCCAGCCCATCCAGTTCAAGCTGAAGAAGACTCCAGGAAGAAAAGGGAAATGCTCCAGGGAGAGCTGAGAGCCCCTTGCAGGACCTAAAGGGGCTCCAGGAGAGCTGCAGAGGGACTGGGGCCAAGGCATGGAGGGACAGGAGCCAGGGAATGGCTTCCCAGTGCCAGAGGGCAGGGCTGGATGGGAGATTGGCAATTGGGAATTGCTGGCCCTGGCCCAGGGTGCCCAGAGCAGCTGGGGCTGCCCCTGGATCCCTGGCAGTGCCCAAAGCCAGGCTGGACATTGGGGCTGGAGCAGCCTGGCACAGTGGGAGGTGTCCCTGCCATGGCAGGGCTGGCACTGGAGGGGCTCTGAGGTCCCTTCCCACCCAACCATTCCAAGATAAAAAGACAGGAAGATGTTCCTACCTTCAGTAGAAGTTACTTCAAACGTGAAATCTCCTCCACGGACAGAGAAACATTTGGGTTACAGTTCCTGGAATAGACCCAGCTTCAGGAAATGGTTTTCATCCAGTGTGAATTCCTTCGCAAGCTTCCAATCCTGGAAAAGATTTTTAAAGTTACCAATAACCAAAGGTACCTGAGGGCCAAAGGTTTTTATTTTCTTCCCTAAATGAACTTCCACAGAACCTCTCTGCACAAAGGAAAATCGTACGGACTGACAGCCGCTGCCAAGCCATCACCATGGGGTCACACAGGATCCTCCCAGGTATCCCAGTTCCCCCCTCCTGCAGCACTGGGCAAAGGTGAACTTCTTTGGAGTGTTCAGGGCAAGGCTGGATGAGGCTTGGAACAACCTGGGATGGTGGAAGGGGACCACAGAGGAAGCAGTGACAGAGCCAAGCCTGGCTCAGCCCCTGAGCTGCCCCACAGCTCCAGAGCTGGGCTTTAACCAATCTCCTCAACTCCAGGAACTCTTGGTGTGCTGTGGGGATACACCCAAACCAAAACCAACCAGCAGAAGGTCCCTGCATCAAATGGAAGTTAAATTTAATGTGAAAATAAATGGATTTCCTCATCTTCCAATCTGTGATTATTTAACTGGAGGTACAACATCAAGCAAAACCAAGGGCACTGATCTGAACAAAAACTGTTCAGGATTTTATTTCTAAGCTTTGATGCCTTTTTCCCTGGAATTTGTGCCCAAAAGTCTTTCACAGAGTCCAGGATTCAGGGAGGCTGGAAAAGCCCTCCCAGCCCATCCAGTCCCAGCTCTGCCCCATCTCCACCTTGGCCCCAGCCCAGAGCCCTCAGTGCCACCTCCAGGAATTCCTCAGACACCTGCAGGGATGGGCACTCCAAAGCTCCCTGGGCAGCCCCTGCCAAGGCCTGAGCACCCTTTCCATGGGGAAATTCCTCCTGATGCCCACCCTGCCCCTCCCCTGGCCCAGCCTGAGGCCGTTCCCTCTCTCCTGTCCCTGTTCCCTGGCAGCAGAGCCCGACCCCTGCCATGAGCAGGGACACCTCCAGCAAGAACCTCAACAATTCTCTGCTGAGCCACAAATGCTGAGAGTTCTGTAAAATTCTGCACATCTCTGGTTTAAATGGACACTGAAGCTTTGGAGAGCTCGAGGCTGGAAGAGCCACGGAGGAACACACGGAATTCTCACAACACACAGAAGCTGCTCCAGGGACAGGGAACAATGGGGGGTGGAAGGGAGAACTTGTCTTGTTCTCAGTTGGCTTTGCATTCCACAATCAGGGAACCCTGGAATGGTTGGGTGGGAAGGGACCTCAGAGCCCCTCCAGTGCCAGCCCTGCCATGGCAGGGACACCTCCCACTGTGCCAGGCTGCTCCAGCCCCAATGTCCAGCCTGGCCTTGGCCACTGCCAGGGATCCAGGGGCAGCCACAGCTGCTCTGGGCACCCTGGGCCAGGGCCTGCCCACCCTCCCAGGGGGGATTTTTTCTGAATATCCAGCCTGAACCTCTCTCTGTCAGTTCTCACACGTGCTGCAGGTCCCCATAGGCTGGGACACGGAGCAATCTGGCCTGGCCGACCCCAGCAAGCCCCGAGCTCCAGCACATCCTCACAGGAACTGCTCTGGAGAGCCTCTGGGGACAGCCCGGACACAGCAGCACTCCCTGTGTGTGCCACCACCCCGTGTCACTGCTGTGTCACCAGGACACATCTGCTGGCCAAGGGACATGCCTGGTGACACCAGCAGCTGCTGGTGCTGTTCCTCAGGAGCAAGGGGCTGACGCAGCTCCTGGTGATCAGAATTCCTTCACATCCAGCATCGTTCCCACGTCAGCAAAACCTCCCCAAGGTGTCAGGACCAACAGGGCAGAAGGAATGGAGCCGTTTCTCCTTCTGGAAGGAGCAGTGGCCAAACGCCCAAAGAACTCACCCAAAGTTTAGTGGGAGCAAAATCCAAAGAAGTTCAAGAGGCTTCTGAGCTGCAGCTCCTTCCATGGGACAGCAGCTGGTCCCAAATATCCCAAATATACACAAAGAGCTGTGGCTGTCATTGCAAAGGCACAGTCCCAAAAACACGAACAAATTAAAAATATCAGTCAAGAGTGAAAGTCTATTTTGTATAAATCACAGAACCCTGGAATGGCTGGGTGGGAAGGGACCTCAGAGCCCCTCCAGTGCCAGCCCTGCCATGGCAGGGACACCTCCCACTGTGCCAGGCTGCTCCAGCCCCAATGTCCAGCCTGGCCTTGGCCACTGCCAGGGATCCAGGGGCCAGAGCTTTCAGGGCTATGGTTCAGCTCCAAGCCACAATGAAACCCAAGTGTGCTGCAGCTTTTCCACACATCTGTGTGCCAATCCCTGGTGAACAGAGCCCACCTTCCCCACCCTGGCTGCACCTTCCAGGCCTTAGGACAGATGGCGCCGAGATATTCCACAGCCTTTCCGTGGAATCCACTCAGGCAAGTAAGGAAGGCTCAGTTAGTGAGCAGACTAAAATCCACTAAAAACCTCTCCAGTGCCTTTGGAAAAGCATTTACACATTAGCAAGTCATGAACAACTGCTCAGCATGTCCCAGCTCCTCTCCCAAGCTCCCCTCGGGGAATTTCTACCTGGACCAGCCCTGCTGGAGGATCTGCAGAGCCCAGGAGGAGCAGATCCGCTGCTCCTGTGGATACTTCTGTGGATAACTCCTGTGTGCCCAGTGCTGTGTGTGTAACACATCCCTGCTGGACACAGGGCATCAGAGCCCACCCTGGAGCCTGCACAAGGATCCCTGGGTCCAACCAGCAGCAGGGATGGGCACCAGCAGAGCCTGGAGCCTTCCCTGTGCTCCTCTGCTTAAGGGAGCTGGGAATTAAACATCAAGCACATGGATGGCAGCAGGGAACTGTCCTTGGACTCATCGAGTCATGGAATACCCTGAGCAGGAAGGGATCCACAGGGATCACCTGCACAGACCCCCCAACAACCCCACCCTGTGCATCCCTGGGAGTGCTGCCCAAACACTCCCGGAGCCCTCGGGGCCAGGACCATTCCCTGTTCAGTGCCCAGCACCCTCTGGGGGAAGAACCTTTCCTGAGATCCCACCCAACCCTCCCTGCCATGGGCTCCTCCCGCTTTTGTGCCTGCTGCTCCAGGGAAGCCGGGAGAAGGGATCCAGGGAGGCTGGAATGCCCCCTCCCCGTGGTGAATCCATACCCACCACTGCTCCCAGCCAACTACAAGGAAAGGGTTCTTTAGCTGCAAAAGGCATTGGGAGAGGATGAGAAGAATCAGGAATTCCTCATTAAAAACAACCAAAAGGTCCATTTAACCCTTAAAAATGAGCCTCATGAGAGGAACAGAATTCCTGCCTGTCCCATACATCCCGTGGCACATCCCAGGAGGCAGCAGTGGGATGGGAGCATTTGGAAAAGGACAGGCATGTACAAAACCCAGCTATTTTTAACAAAATTTGAAATCTTCCCACTGCCTCAGTTACTTTATCATGGTTGATCAGAAATATCAACCCAGATGAGCTAAATTCAACCTTTTATATAAGTCAGAACTTCCCTCAAGACTTCACTGATAAAGGAAGAGTCAGAGCTGTTGGGATTAAGGAAAAGCAGCATTTCCCAGGGTATCTGCACTGCTGACAGGAAAATGGAACAAACACAAACTATTCCCTAATCAATGTCCACTCACATAAATTTTGGGATTTATTTAGCCTCTTCCCACCTGCTTTAAGAGTCCCAACAAAATCCCAGAATCCCTGAGGCTGGAAAAGCCCTCCCAGCCCATCCAGTCCCAGTTGTGCCCCATCCCCACCTTGGCCCCAGCTCAGAGCCCTCAGTGCCACATCCAGGAATTCCCTGGACACCTCCCTGGATGGGGACTCCAACCTCCCCGGGCAGCCCTTTCCATGGCTAAATATAGCCAAAGGAAAAAAAGTAATCCCAGCCTAAAACACTTGGACTCTCCAACTTCTTCACTCCAGCAGAAGTGAGTGATGCAGACTGGAAAAAGCAGTCCAGAGCTTTTCCCATTTTGGGGGTTTTATACCATCAATCCTTGCACTTTCTGAAGTTGGGATTTCATGACATCTTCAGCTCTTTCCTAACCCTCCTTCTCTCTGCCAGGAATTCAGGGATTAAAGGGTGGAAGAGCTGTAAAACCATCCAGGCACCGCCCCAATGCTTGGCCAGACCAGCCAAGTGACCACAAACATCAACTGACCAAGATGGTCACTCCAGATAGTCCTGCTTAATTCTAACCCACGAACTCCTGCAGCCCATTCCTGACTCCACACAGCCCCAGGGTCACTGGGATGGGCTTTGGTCTCTGCTGCTTCCTCGTTTCCAGTAAATAAATAAATAAATACATAAATACATAAAGATCCTTCCACCAACTCTTCTGAACCTCAACCATAATACGGGAATTGAAATATTCCCAGAGCCACTGGTTCTAACAGTAAATAAACAACAGCTGAGATAAACTGCTGGAGAGAGAGTCCAGGGATCACGGAGCTGCTCCAGGGCTGGAGCCAGGCTGGGAGAGCTGGGGGTGCTCCCCTGGAGAGGAGAAGCTCCAGGGAGAGCTGCGAGCCCCTTGCAGGGCCTAAAGGGGCTCCAGGAGAGCTGCAGAGGGACTGGGGCCAAGGCATGGAGGGACAGGACAAGGGGGAGCCCATGGGCAGGGACACCTCCCACTGTGCCAGGCTGCTCCAGCCCCAGTGTCCAGCCTGGCCTTGGGCACTGCCAGGGATCCAGGGGCAGCCCCAGCTGCTCTGGGAACTCCAGCCCAGCCCCTCTCCACCCTCCCAGCCAGGAATTCCTTCCCAAGATTCCATCCATCCCTGCCCTCTGGCAGTTTTCTGGAGCTCCTGTTCCATCCCCATGGAGGAGCAGCCAGCCCACCCCTCTGCCCGAACGCTGCCGGCTGTTCCCAGCCCCGGCTCATCCCTAAATCCACACACTCCTCATGGCAAACATCATTTCAACACTTCCTTCATCAACTCAGGTTCACAGCAACAGCAAATTTCTTTTCCTCTGCATGTGGACATTTGGAAAACGATATGCAAATCATGAGATCCTTGGTTTGATCTTGGTAACTGGAGAAGCCACCAAGAGCAGTTACTATTTTAAACTCTTGGCTAAGCTCTGGGAATCTTCCACAGGAGCTGATCCAGCACAGAACCAGCACCTTGTGGTGCCAGAGCCTGCTCCAAATCTTTTCAGATCTCCACAGAGCTGTGCCAGGCAGGGTCAGGCTGGAGATCAGGAAAGGTTCTTCCCTCAGGGGGTGCTGGGCACTGCCCAGGCTCCCCAGGGAATGGGCACAGCCCGAGGCTGCCAGAGCTCTGCTCCCAGGGATGCCCAGGGTGGGGCTGTTGGGTGCCTGGGCAGGGCCAGCAGCTGGATCCACCATCCCTGTGGGTCCCTTCCAGCTCAGGATGTTCCATTACTCCGTGATTCCAGGTGCACCACAGGAGGGACGTGCAGCTGTTGTGGTTTTTCAGTCAGACACTCAAACCACAGCAGGTCCCCCACCAAGGTCAGGCAGCCCTGATGAGGAAACGCAGCCCAGGACTCCCCAGTGCAGTCACTGATGGCACTGAAGTGCCCACACCCACAAGCAGAGGGGGTTGTTATTGTGTTATTGTTGTTGTTGTTATTAGGGTTATCCCAGCCCAATGCTGCCTGGGAAGAAGCTGGAGCCTGCAGTGCATCACCTGCAGGGATGTGGAGGGTGCCCAGGTGTCCCGCTGCTGCCTCGTGACTCCCAGGGCAGCAACAGGGTCATCCCAAGCCTTTTCCCACCTCCTGCCCGCACAGCCAAGCACTCTCCCTCCCTGCCCAGCTGGAAGTCAGCCCTGATCCATTCCCAGACCTGTCAACCACTCCAAGGAAAGCAGGCGAGGAGCGGTGCCAGGCTCATACATAACACCCCACTGCCACCTCACAACAATTTACATTGGCAGTATTTTTATCCCCAAGCTCTTCCCAATTGGAGCATTTGGGTTATCAACATTTTTCAACTGCACAATTTCACTTCCCTAAAAAGGACCCAGCCTTCCTTGAGAGAAGCAAACACCCTCCAGAATTCAGAGCACCCTGCAAATGTCCTGGGTCAGCCCTGACGAGGGCTGCATCTCAGAGTCCTCCTCCTGTGACTGCTGGAGAAGGGAGACAGAAAGTCACCATCCTGCAGGAATTCAGCAGGAATTTCCCCATGGAAAGGGTGCTCAGGCCTTGGCAGGGGCTGCCCAGGGAGCTTTGGAGTGCCCATCCCTGCAGGTGTCTGAGGAATTCCTGAAGGTGGTACTCAGGGCTCTGGGCTGGGGCCAAGGTGGGCATCGGGCACAGCTGGGACTCAGTAATCCCAGAGGGCTTTTCCAGCCTCAGTGATTCTGCGATTCTGGGATTCAGTCTGCCAGGGGAAGAGAATCATTTCAGAGCTCTCTCAACCTCCTTAGGCTCCCACCTCAGACTCCTGTGGAACACACTCTGTCTTTGCTTCCAAGATGGAATAATTCCCATGTGCATCTTTAAATCAGCAAAGATTGAATCCAAGGCCAGGCTGGACATTGGGGCTGGAGCAGCCTGGCACAGTGGGAGGTGTCCCTGCCATGGCAGGGCTGGCACTGGAGGGGCTCTGAGCTCCCTTCCCACCCAAAGCAGTCTGGGACTCCATGATTCCATGAACCCAGCCAT
Source organism: Corvus kubaryi (assembly GCF_017639235.1). NCBI lineage: Eukaryota > Metazoa > Chordata > Aves > Passeriformes > Corvidae > Corvus > Corvus kubaryi. The sequence continues at coordinate 10,044 of NW_024580721.1, forward strand.
GGGTTCTCAAACCACCCCCATGCCAGGAGCCCATCCCATGCCAGCCAAGAGGAACAGCCAAGGGACAGGACCTGCAGAAGGTTCTCCAAAAAGGGGCAGCTCTGCAGCTCCAGGACACCCTCCCAAGGGGCAGCACACGAACAAAACAACTCCTTTAACATCAGGATTTTACACAACTCCATTCTCATCCAGCACCATTCTCTTTGTTCCCTCCTTCCCTCTTTTGCTCGGTTCTTTTTGGAATCCCTGACTAAAGGCAAGGCAGGACACACCACGGGCCTCGGAGGCAGTGATCCCAACTCACTGGGGGTTCATCGTTGTCACACGCCCCCAAAGAGGCGTTTCAGCTTCCTGAGACATCCCCTGGCTCAAGCTGCTGATTAAAAACCACTTGGATACACCTAAAATTCACAGATACCATTTTTTCTCAACCAAAATATTTCAGCAGTTTCCCAAGAATCTCCTTTTGTTTTCCCCTTCTGAGCTACAAACATGAATTTCTTCATTATTCCGTAACATCTGACAAATTAACGAAATCTCTGCATTTGCGTTACAAAATCCTGGCATCCTTTAGGTTGGAAAAGCCCTCCCAGCCCATCCAGTCCCAGCTCTGCCCCATC
>NW_024580722.1:0-11485 GCF_017639235.1 Corvus kubaryi
AGGCTACTGCCTGCCGATACGGGCCCAAGTCTTGTGCCAGTATTCCCAAGGCAATCCCTTGCTTTTCATGAGAAAACAAAAAGAATGGTTTACTCACGTCTGGAAGTCCCAGGGCTGGAGCTGACATGAAGGCCTTCTTCAGTTGGTCGAAAGCCTGTGTTGCTTCCTTTGTCCAGGGCAGGCTCTTGTTTCCTTCCGTAATCAATGCATATAAAGGTTTAGCAAGCGACCCATAATCATTAATCCACAGTCTGCACCACCCTGTCATATCTAGAAAAGTTCTCAGCTCTTTTGCTGTCTGGGGTTTCGAGGTCTGGCATATTGCTTCTTTGTGCTCTCATCCCAAGGTTCTTTGTCCAGCACTTATTTCATAGCCCAGGTAAATAACTGTTTGCTTTACCATCTGGGCCTTCTTTTGGGACACCCGATACCCTTGCAAGCCCAAAAAGTTGAAGAGGCTTACCGTCCAGTTCATACATGCCTCTTGGGTCTGGGTGGCTACCAAAAAGTCATCCACATACTGAAGCAGCTGTCCTTCTCCCAGTGGGGGTTCCCAGGATTCTAGATCCTTTGCAAGCTGTTCTCCAAATATAGTAGGAGAGTTCTTGTACCCTTGGGGTAATACACACCATGTGAGTTGAGTTTTGCGTACACTCTTGGGGTTCTCCCACTCAAGTGCAAAAATTTTCTGGCTGGCTTCATGGAGAGGGAGGCAAAAGAAAGCATCCTTCAAATCTAAAATGGTAAACCAGGTTAGTTCAGGTGTTAAACGAGTTAATGAGGTGTAAGGTTAGCAACCACTGGGTATAAATCCTCAGTCACTTTATTGACTGCCCTCAAATCTTGTATGTACTAACCTGTATGACCCATCAGGTTTCTTCACGGGTAAAATCAGAGTATTAAAATCAGATTGACACTCTCTTAACAATCCAATTTGCAAAAAGTTCTCAATAACTGGCCTGATCCCTTCTCTTTCTTCCCTTTTCAAGGGAAATTGCTTGGCCCTAACAGGCCGTTTCCCTACTTTAAGCTTGATTTGAATTGGCAGGGCATTCTTTGCCCTCCCTGGGGTACCAGAGGCTCACACTCCAGGGAATACTTGATCCATTATCTTCCTAATAATTTCTTCTTCATTCGCTATTTCAGTTTCTTTGGTTATTAGCATTAGGCTCAGAAACTCTAGATATTGTTGGTCTTTTACTTCCGAACTGATTTCCCCATTTTTAAATATTATTTTTGCCTCCAGCAAAATCTCTGCCCAAAAGGGCAGATGGAGCATTAGGCATATAAAAATTGGTGAATTCCTCACTGTTTTCCCAATTTATATTTCAGTGGTTTACAAAAGTATGCCTTTTCAAATTGGCCAGTTGACCCTGTCACTACCAAATAACCCCTTGATATAGGTATCAAAGCTTTATTCAACACTGAATATGTTGCTTCTGTATCTACTAAAAATTCCACTTTCTTTTCTTCGTTCCCTAGTTTAGCTATAACCAGAGGGTCCCCTAGGGTAGCGCCCAGTCTTTTATATGAGCAACCACCCCTGCACCTCTCTGGTCATATTTCTTTTTCATCACCCTTTCTCTTTTCAGGGCACTGTTTTTTTCCAATGCCCAGGTTTTGCATAAGGCGCACTGGTCCCTTCCTAGTCGGGGTGGTCCTTGTCTTGGTGGACCTTGCCCACGTCTTCCTTTTTTTTTTTTCTTCTTCTACCACCCTTATTAATTTTTTCATCCCCTGTTTGTATCCCTCTTCCCAATTGCTATAAACTCTCCATGCCACATTAAGCAAAGTCTCTAGATTCCAGATTGTTGGACCTTGCATCTTCTGAAGCTTCTGCCGGATGTCTCCTGTGGATTGTCCTAAAAATAAATTTACCAATTGCTGCACTCCTTCTTCCGATCCAGGATCCAAGGTGGCATGGCGACGCATCGCATCTCGCAAGTTGTCTAAAAATTCAGAAGGTGTTTGAGAGGGACCCAGCTTAATAGCATACAGGGCTGACCAGTCTATGGCTTTAGGGATTGCTCTTTCTAGCCCTTTTATTATGAATCCCCAGTACCTTTTTAACTGTGCCATTTCATCTGGCTCATTAGGGCCCCACTCTGGATCCTGAAGAGGAAGTACCTTTTTAACATCCTCCTGTGTTATCCTGCAATCATCTTCAGCCATAGTCACAGCTGTCTTTATAACTAATTGCTTTTCTGATTCAGTTAGAGCATCAAGCATTAACTGAATATCAGCCCAATCAGGATTGTGTTGGTTCACCATAAATTTAAATTTCGTAGCAACCCCAATATTGGGTCACTCTGGTAATTTCTGGCCACTTTTTCCCAGGCTTCTAGATCTATAATAGAAAAGGGGATTTTAACTAATATAGGAATCCCTTCATGATTTACTGCTTCCCTTAAAGGTGCTTGTATATTTCTTTTAGTTTGCGCCCGGGTCCTTAATGTTATAGGACCCTGTGGCGAGGGTAGTTCATCCTCTTCGCTGTCACTGCTTGGTAAAGGTGGGTAGAGGCTAGTTGTTTTTGATTTCCCAGAGGGAGATGAACTAGAATGTGGAGCGGGGTTTGAGGATGGAGATGATGGTAACTCTGATTCTGTATCATTTGCTACCCCTCCCCCATCTCCCTTTTTAGGGGGTGACTTAAGTAGATCTGCCACTTCTTGTTCTTGGGCTTCTACCTGATATACCTTGTCAGGATGGGTACATCTCTGGTTTATTGAACATGCACCGCAACATTGCTTAGGTTTTTCATTAACTTTGTTATCCTTTTCAAAAGCCAATACTAAGGGATCAGAGGGTGGTCTGACCCAAACTCTTTTTGTCACTCAGGTTGATTTCGAAGAGTGAAAAATAATTCAGCATAAACAATCTCTGGCCATTTTTGCTCACGTCTAAGAAAAAGCATTAGTTGCAGTAATGTTTCATAATCCAGTGTACCAAAAGACGGCCACTTCATACCCAGTTTATAAAGCGGCCACCATTGGGTGCATAACTTAATAAGCTCCCTCTTGGTCTCTGCACCACTATGATTCACCATCTTTTTCCAGTGTGTCAAAACACATCCCAGAAGGATACTCTTAGGAACCTCTTTGCTTTTGTTTGCCCCCATTTTTAAAGTTCACAAAAAAGCTTGTTTCACAACGCACTCACACACTCCACCACTCAATTTTTATTCAAATCTAAAAAAAATTCCCACAGCACATAAAACTCACTCCACACATTCAAATGCTTGAAACAATTCACTCAAAGCACTTATACCAAGAATTTTAAACTTATAAAACCCACCACAAGCCTTTTGCAACCCCGAGCAAAAATTTTGCTGGGGTTTCGCAAGGCTCCGCTAAAATCTCGCAAGCTAGCGAGTTCCAGCTTGTGCTGCCGCCTCACTCACTCTGCTGAGCGGGGGGTTTAGCCCCTATCGCTTCGCTTGCACCGCTGAGTGAGTGGGGGGGGTTTAGTCTTGAACCCGCGCTACATGCTACGCCGCTCTGCCTCGCCGCTAAGGTTAAAATTATTAGCCCTTGGTCTGGATGTCACCCTGAACCAAACAAGCAAATTTAAATTCACTTACAATCAAACTTTTCAAAATATACTAAAAACTTACAAAACAAAAATCCGAAGCTACAAACTAAAATCACCCCGCAGGTCACCAAAGTGACACCAGACATAGTTTCAAACTAGCTCCGCTCGCTCCTTTAAACACAAATTTAACAACTGCTAAACACACAATTGCCGCTTTTTCACTAATACCTTAACCAAATTTCACCACCACCATTCACACAACTTAAAGGTCACGCGCTCTACTTAATTCTTTTCTTGCAACCCACTCTCTAGACACAAAAAAATCTCTCCACTCTCTCAAGCACAAAAATCCTTCCTCAACTCCACTAAACACAAACTTTTATAATTTTTTCATACAAATACGTGGCTGATCCGCGCCAAATACACACAAATCAAAACACCCACAATACAAACTCTCACAAACTAAACACACACACACACAACACACTGCTAATTCACAGTTCCAACAAACCCTTTTGGCGTAACCCAGCCATCATACCCTTACAGCGCTTGCACAGCCTAGGGGGTCCGTACTCTTTAAGCCAAAGCAGTCCCTGTAGACCTGCGGCGCGTCCCTAATGCATGCGCACAGCACTCAAAATAAAGTTAGTCTCTCTCTCTGTTCACCAGTCGTATCCCAAACTACAAGCCAATGCTGCTTTTAAGCCACCGACCGGACCGGAGCCGATGGCGCTCCTGCCGATGCCACCCGTACTCCTCCGGTGTGCAACCCCACGGTCCTCGCTCCCCTCTACGAGAACGAACCAAGCCGGAGTTCTTGCAGCCATTCAAACTCCGCAGCCACACTCACCACCCCGCCACCCGCTCTGCGCTCCCGGCTCTCCTCCATGTGAGACCAAAGGCAGTGCTCCTCAACACACGCCGCACGGCCACCCACGCTGCGCACCCGGCTCTCCTCCACGAGAGACCAAGGCAGTGTCCCTGTACCTCGTTCCCCTCCCTGGGAAACAGAAGCAGATCTACTCCCCTTACAGGAGATGAACCTTTGGAGCTGTTACCCGCTCCGTTAAAAAATTACTATACTTTCTGTGGACACTTACAACCAAACTCTCCCAGGCTTCCGCTTCGCACAGGATGTCCCATTGTGTCTTACAAGCTGCCTTCTTTCAGGTACCCCTTTAATTTTAAAATATACCTCTTTGTCCCTGGTTCTGGCAGGTCCTGGTCTCTCCCCGGGGTGTCAGAGGATCAAGGAGCCCCCGCTGCCCAAAAATGTGGGGTGAGCGCCCAAGGGGGGTCCCCGGACCCCTGGCCCCTCAGCCAGGTAGAGCAGGGCCCCACCAGAGTCGCCAAAATGGTTTACCAAAATATGAATATCGATCTAATATCGATATTCAACTGAGATGGACAAAAACTCTCTAACAGTTTACAGTTAGAAAGTGTATGTTTTATTTGGCGCCAGGCGCTGCGTGGGATAGCTCCCTAAGACGCAGGGCCCCAATCCAAGCAAACATGACACTTTTTATTTCCACATATTATGAATATCCAAAATACAAATGCATATTCATAACATTAACACCTCCCATTCTCCGCTTCATATGGAAATGAGCTTAAATGTCATAAAGCATGCATAGTGTGTGTCCTGAATGGAGTCGGTGGTCTTGAATTGGGTCAGTGGTCCCAAGAAAGATGAAGGAACTCATCTTCCTCATTTTGGCCTTTTTGCCTTTTTGAACTTTAACAATCCGAATTACTTTAGTGACCTCTAAGTTTCCTCTTGTGTGACTTTTGAACGGGTTCCCACCAAGGGAGGAAATTGGTAATTGTCCTTGTTCCCTACACCAATTTATCAAAGTTTCTATTCCTCGTTCTAAGCACAGCTAAGCAAACATGCAAATGACAGATCATCAGTTATTTAGCAATCAGTTACTAACATCTTAAAACCCATTTCAGGTCCAGCTCTCTTAACTATTTTAATTAACTCCAGCTGGGCCCAAATTCCTTCCTATTCTAACTAATTTCAACACAGCTAGCCTATAACTAAAATCTTTATATTTCTTCTAAATCTATGTTTCACTCTGAAGAGGAAAGGCTGCAAGGAAAAGGCAAGGCAAGGTCAGTGAAAGCTTTCTGTCCTGGCACATTTAGCGGTGTGAAGTGGAACCGCTGTTTGCTTTCCCTAAGGACTCTACGACACTGAGAGCATGTGCTTTTACATGTAGCTGAGAAGCGTGGAGATACAGCTAGAAAACAGAAGTGAGAGCACTGCAAAACTCATGTCAGAAGTGGACGTGCTAACGCTGCTAGGCCGCAAACCATGGCAGGCAGTATGGTCTACCAGGAAATAACTAGTGTAAGGGAACGGCATGCTTGGTGTGTACCTGTGTCGGTTAATGCTAGCTTGTAGTTTTACAATGTTATTAAGAAACATAGATATGGTTGTTATCGTGATTGCTGCTTATATAAGAATCTATTTGTAGTTACTGCTGAAAAGGTATAAATACTCAGCTCTGTATCTGTTGGGGAGGATGAAAGTTTGGTAAGAAAGTTTCACAGGTATGTAGGCTTGGCAGAAAGATCTCAATGTACAAACTGGGGATGAGGGAGAAATGGAAGTAAGTTTTGATATAGCATAAAAGATATTTATTTTGCTGAAACAGTGATCGATGAGTAACTGAGAAGGCAAAGGTTGGAGATGAGTTGGAAGGAGATTTTTAGGAGTAGGACAAAGGTATGTGACTACAAACAAAGACATGTTTTTCACCAAGTAAATAAGTCTCAAGAAGAGCATAAGTAAATAGAAAACATGTCTTTACCAAAAAGAGAGATATGGCAGGCAAACAAGAAATGTTGATGTAGCAAGAAGAAGAAAGGTCTGAGAATTTTCCACTGTAAGCTTAAATTGTAACTTACTCTTGTGATTGGATAATAATGACTATAATATGGTGATGGTAGTAGCTATGATAGGCTATATAGGCAAATGTAAAGGTATTGTGTATGGTGCTTATTGGTTGTTACGTGTTAAGATGCTCTGCAAAGAAAAGTATATAATGCTTTGTAACTTTCTCCTATATGTATCATTAAAATCGGCTTCTTGCATCTGAGCAATCTGCCCCATCTCTTCCATCGCCGACCACCACACGACAGAGAAGGAAAGTGAGAATCACCCATATGTTGGGGTTTTAGTAGTTCTCCTGTTTTTTGGGTTTTTTTTTTCTGTTAAGGAGCTTTCCCCCATATACTGGGAGACAATAACAACTGGACACTTAAGAGAGACAAAAGAAGTTGTCACCGCTCAGGGGAGGGGTGCAGCTGGCTACTCTCTCTTTACCTGAGGTTTCTCATGGAGGGCAGAGATACAGCGAACTTAGGACTGGGAAAACGGGGTGTTGTGCAGCCCCCAGCTCTTGTGCTCTCAGCATTCAGAGGGGACAGAGGCTGCGGTGGCTGTGGGGAGAATTCGTCACCACTGCAGGATTCCGTCTCCTGCTGCCTTTCTTCTACCGTGAGTGCAGCTCTGTTCGTAAGAGCGGCCGTTGCATTGGAACCTTATTAACAGTCTACCTTCACTAAAAGAGGGACTCTTCACCATCTGCTCGGGTGCCTCAGGTGAGAAACCCCGGGATCCCGAGCCTGCCTTTCCCTGCCCCTCTCAGAGCCGTTCTTTGACCTTCTTTGCCACTGCTCCGAGTTTTCTATTCTATAGGAATAAAATCACATATAAACACATGAATAGATTGAAGAGATTGACTGATAATATGGGTTTATTTACAAGCCTGATTGGCGTATTTAAGGCCTGATTGCCATACTACTCACAAACTACTATTAAATGTAACTCACTTTCAAATTTCTAAGAGTAAAATACGTATTTGCACTGTATTCAAAACTGCATGGCAAATTATTTCAGATATTATGGACAAAATGATGCGATAATCACATAATAAGAATTTGAAAAGTCAAGTAGGCAAGAGAAAATGGCTGTGTTTTTGTCTGCCCGCATTCTGGACCGCAGCTGTGTGAAAATGGTCTGTGAGCCAGGTACAAAGGTGCACAGCAGGAACAGCACTGTCACCTAATAAACACCCCAGGTTTCTTTATTAATGACTCTCACGTGTAGAAGAATGTGTCAAGTTTGCTACAGTGATCCATTTTGAGAGGAGAAATGTTTTGAGAGGAGCAAAATCACAGGAGTTCCCACTGTAAGCTATATCCGCTCACTGAGCCTGAGAAATGGTTTCTAGTGAAAAGGAAATGAGAAGGACCAGTGTACATACAAAAATGCTGCTAGCAAGGATTTTCTTGCTATTTTCTAAGTCCGTGAGAGACTTTTCTCTCTCACAGAAGAGGTAGCAGAGTATGTAAACAGCCAAGCCACCTGCAACCTTGAAAAGTCTTGTTCATGACATAGTAGAAAAATATTTTGACAATGGATGTTTTAGGATTTTAGCCAATCACCCCAAGGGGTGGCTGATCCTTTGTCCAATTAGATTATGAAGAAAAAAGTCTATAAAAGAGTTTGTAAAATAATTAAATAAATCAATCTTGCTGCACAATTCCTGCCTGCTGGATCTTCTCTCCTCCTCCTCCCTATGGCTGCGGGACATGGTGATGTACCCTAGGGCCCAGGCCTGCGGTAATAGACAAGGATTACAAGTGAACTGCAACACAAGCAGCTAACCCATTCCTCCTGTGATAAATGAGTGAACGATAAATATTGTCTTTCGCATATATGATTTTAACATTTAGAAGTGATAATGTACTGTGTAGAAACAGTGTTAAGGTAAAATATAGTTAAGTCAAAACAAGACTAGAGTGAATTGTAACTTTGAAAGAGTGGTAGCATGTTGGGAAACGTAGTAATAAACACATGATAATAAATGTCCTTTAAGTTGAGAAATTACAGAGGTAGAAACCAAGACATCTTAAAGAAACAAAGAAGATGAACTGCATGCATCCCAGGAACTCTGTTATCTCATCAAAACTCACATGTCCCAAAGAAACTGTCAACTACAAATTAGTTGTTGGAGACTGAGGAGGCACCAGAGCGGGGTGCCTGCCTTCAATTCTGAAGCTATCCAGAGGACTGAGGCGGTGGTGTGCTGGCGTGTGCTGGCGCAAGGGGGCAGAGACAGGAGGGGGGAAAAGTTGAGTGAAGTGTAAATTACTTTCTGGGCTTAAGGACTATGTTTAAAGAAGTACTTAAGTTCACAGTAAAATGAATGGAGCCACGCCTCTAGCAATATTGCTAAGTGCTCCTGTGCTGTGATATGCCTTTGTTCTACTAATAAATGTTCAATGTTATGCTGCTGAAAATTCTGCTTGTGAATTCATCTTTCTCACTTCTTCCCTTAAAATCAGTTCTGAGAATTTAGTGTGAAATACATTTAGGCTTGGTCCACAGGAATTTTAGTTCAAATAAACACATCTAAATTTTTTCCATCTTTCCCATTAAAGGATATTGGTTTTGGCTTATTCTTTCAGCATTTTGCCAGTGATATGCTCAATGCTATTTCCTTAGGAATGAAAGCTGTAGCATGATATTACAAAGTGTTTGGTGAAACTTTTACCATGACTCTCAAGTCGCAACATACCAGATCATCACTGGTTTTCAAAGCTGCTTGAAGATATAAGGAATGCATCAAAGGTTTATGCATGAATCAGCATCCCCTTGTCACAACGTCATGCTGCAGTGATCCCTGCAGAGCTCTAAGACCGGATTTAAAGGAGAAAAGCTCAACACTGGCTCTTGAGCCAGCGGGATAAAACATCCAAGATTGTACATCTATTACTTCTGTGCTAAAACTACTGTATGAAAACGTGTTACCATGATGGCAGTTTTATAGTACTCCATAGGAGACATCTCTTTAAATGACTCTGATATCTGTTCAGTGCTAAAATTGAGAAGGGGGATGATCCATAGTTAACTCATGTAAACACGAGTGAACTAAGAGACAACAAATGTTAATCACAAAACCTAAGCAGCAGGATTGGCCTTGATCTTGTCAAGATAAGAGGAACAGGATCTTTTGAAAACCAGCACAGAGATCGCTGAGTCATCCAGCGAAGAACTGCGCATGCTCCAGAAAGAAAGGTAAAAAGTGCATTGTGACAAAGACTACTGATCTTCACCAGAAAAACCCCCGAGGAAGAAGAGGAGCCTTCCTCAGTGTGACCACCTGGGTACACAGCGCATGCATGGCACATATGCTAATGATATTAATGACTTCTGAGAAGTAATTTCTATAACCACTCCTATCCCAAGGAATGTGATGAATATTCATAAATTTTACACATAATGCTGGACTGTACGAAATGCTCTGCCTGTGTGTGTGTGTGTGTGTGTGTGTGTTAGGAGGAGCGATCCCCCACCCACCCAGCGACAAATAAAGCAAACACCTGCTTCTCTGACTCTGTCTCTGAAGCATCTCTAGGCCTGGTTTTGGGTGATTCAAAATAGGTGAATACACATTACAACTACCCCTGAAGTTGTTGCGTAGGCAGATTTCAGAGGAAAGGATTTCATCTTCATCACTTTCCTTCTTTCTTTTGAAAATTTTGACAGAATTAAGAACTTTTTAAAAATCTGATATCACTGATGCTCACAACTCCTCCAATTAGACTACGCTCACTTACACTGTGCTGAGGACAACAAAGGCCAGAGCTTTGGATATCTCCCGCTTCTGCCCTAGGAATTGCTTCCAGTGCTGTACATTTGCTCCAGCTGTGAAGGCAAACCAACAGAACCAAGGAAGTTCTCTCTGAATGAACCAAGAATTCCCACACAGTGCTAAGCCTAACCCATTTCTCTTGAAGGCTTACAACAGCAGTCATGGCAGTGAACACTGCTCTTCACTGGGCCATTCCTCTGAAAAAAACGTGCACCACCTCTCAACCTAAACCATTAAGCCTCCTGGTGATGCTGACTGACAAAGTGTCCAACTGCAGTTAGATTCCAACAGCTACTTCCAATGACCTGTCAACAGAGCTTTGCAGACTTGCAACAGTCCAACAAACTAAAGGGGCTATGTTTTATGGCTGCTTTTCAAACACCATTGATTTATGGCCCTTTGCCGGGTTAAGTGAAGGTGGCCTGTCCACCTTGATCAAAGTCAGTAGAATTTTGGCCCAGTTTGCTGTCATGCAAAAGTGCTGGGAAAGCAAGGAACATTTTGTTTTAAAACTTTTGTGTGGCAAGGAGCATCACATTTCTAAAATAGTAGTGTGCTAGAAACAGATTGGGAGGAGGTAGTAAAGACTTTCGAAGATGATTTCAAGTGGCAGCAAAGCAGGCTTGGCAGAAGGCATAGGAGAATTTATAAAGAGTGGCTTATACACTATACAGGTGACCCGAAGGGGGATGACTACACTGTGGTACATGGAGCAACTGGTCAATCTGAAAAAGCTTATTTTTGCAAGCCGTTGAAATATAAAATTGGGAAACAATGGGGTATTCACAAGTTTTTATATTTACCCAATTCTCCAAAAGCACTTTTAGGAAGAGATCTATTGGAACAATTACAAGCAACCGTTATTTTTAGGAATGTGGAAATTATTCTGGAGGTAAATGACCAACAGTATGTGGAAATACTGAGCCTAATATTAACAACCAAAGACTCTGCAGAAGAAATTAGAGAAGAGATAATGAGTCAAGTGCTCACATGAGTCTGGGCCACAGATGTACCTGGGAGAGCCAAAAATGCAACCCCAATACAGATCAAACTCAAAGAGGGAAAACAACCAGTTAGAATTAAACAGTACCCCTCAGAAGGGAAGACAGAGAAGGAATTAGCCCAATAATTGAAAAATTCTTACAGCTGGGACTGTTAAAAGAGTGCCAGTCTGATTTCAACACTCCTATCTTGCCTGTTCGTAAACCTGATGGGTCTTTACCAGGTGGTACAGGATTTACGGGCTGTTAACAAGATAACTGAAGATCTCTATCCTGTGGTAG
>NW_024580723.1:0-19870 GCF_017639235.1 Corvus kubaryi
TCATGCTCTTGTTGGGCTATTTCCCGAAGGATCAAGGGTGGAACTACAACTTGTCCTACCGGGGTAACAGCCCACCCACCTTCTTTGATTTCAGCCTTAAGGAACTTAATTAATTTGTGATCCCTCTGATTGTATTTTGGGGTAAATGATGACAAATCTATCTCTTTCTGTGGTACCACTGCAAAAATGCCTTTTTCTGCAATCCCCCTTGCTGTTTCGTCAGCAAAATGATTTCCCAGTTCAGGGGCTCTTTTCCCTTTTCAATGACCCTTGCAATGCATGGTAGCCACTTCTGTAGGCTTCCAAATGCTCTGTAAAAGTGCAAGAATTTGTTTAGCATGCTTAACTTCATTACCTTGAGCAAGGTAATGAAGGCCACGTTCCTTCCAAATAGCTCCATGGGCATGAACAACACTGAAGGCATATTTGGAATCAGTCCATATGTTCACCTTCTTCCTCTCACTCAGTTCTAGAGCTCTCGTTAGTGCAATGAGTTCAGCTGTGATGATACATCTGGAGGCAAGGCTTTTGCCTCAGTGATTTTATCTGAGGGGGTTACAGCGTAACCGGTCATCCTCCTACTATTTCTCATGAAGCTGCTCCCATCAGTGTACAATTCCCAGTCTGGATCCTTCAAAGGAACATCTTTCAGGTCTGGTCTGCTGGAATAAGTTTCCTCCATTGTTTGCAAACAATCATGCTCAGGCACACTGTCAAGTAACGTGGATGATAAAAACATCGCAGGGTTTACCACAGAAGTTGCCTTTAGACTAACATCATCCTGTTCTAATAACACAGATTGGTATTTGGGCATTCTGCTAGGGGAGAGCCAGTGTCCCCCTTTAGCTCCAGCACATTTATCACTGCATGGGGTACATACGCGACAATGTGCTGCCCAAGGCTGTATCAGAAGGACTGTTGCTGCCACAGCTTTCAAGCATCCTGGCTGAGCCTGGGCTACATTGTCTAGTTGTTTTGAAAAATAGGCCACAGCTCTTTGCTGGTCTCCAAGGTGCTGTGCCAGTACCCCCAGAGTAACATTCAGTCGCTCATGTGTAAAGAGTTCATTTAGCCAGGGGGGGTTGGGGGGGGGGGGGCGTGGTCTGAGTGCAGGGGAGCCAGCCAGAGTAACGACATGAACACAGATACGATTTGAGCATCGTTCTCTGCTTTATTGTTTACTTTCACTAACTTATATCTACTTTGCAAAGATTCACGCCCTGTTCCTACGAGACAGCCTCTAAGCAGCGGGGGGGCCGACCAGTTTATAACTTTGTGTCTTGGTTTGAAAGACAGGTGTCTGCTAAGGAAGGCAGAAGCCTCCCTTGGAATGGCAGATGCAACCCTCTTCCCTCTGAGATATTATAATTTTGAAATCAAGGGCTTTTAGGCAAAGATTTGGGAAATAGGAATAACAGTTCTTTACTGTTATGTATATAACCAGTCAAACAAACGACAATAACTATGGCAGTAACAGCAAACAATCACAAACCCAGTCCCAGCCTTCTCGGCTGTTGGGCCCTTTTCCCCTTGGGTGCAGTTCCGCTCGCAGCCGGCAGGGGCACTGGCGGCTCCCGGTGAGCAGGGCAGGTGCGATGGTTTCCCCGTGGCTGCAGGGGGCGCTCCGGAGCGAGCTCGGGGAGCACGCGGCACTGGTGGTCTGGGGTCCCGGGGAAGGATGGAACAAAGGCTTCACAAACCCCTGGACAGCCGATCCCGGTGTCTGGCCGGACCCTCGGGAACAGCAGGCTGGAGCGGCAGGCTTGAGCGGCAGGGACGAGCACAAATCCCAGGTGGCAGACGCGATATATCCAAGTGGGGAACCCCCCAGAGGTCTGGTCAGGCAGGGTGAGCACGGCTACAACGTAACGAAGGCTCGAAGCAGTGGCAGGGCAGGGCAGCCACAGCCTGGCCTCCAGCAGGGCAGGGAAGGCAGCTTTGGGACCCCAGGGCTTTCCAGCACAAGGAAAAACAGCCGACGCAAGCCAACTCCTCTCTGTCCGAACACCGGAGACCCCACTGCCCACACACCCAGGTGAAACAAAAGGAGCAGCCAGGTCTTTTGTCTCTCTTAAGCACCCAGCGATTTGTCATCTTAGTAACAGTATGGGGGAAAAAATTCCTTTAACAGAAAAAAAACTAGACCTCTTAAAACCCCAACACTTTGCCAAGGATTTTCAAGGCTGCCTGCTGCCAGGTGTCTTCCAGGCTTGCCTGCAGCCAGGGGCCAATTCAGGGGTTCTTCCCCGGCAACCCTGGGTTGGCCAGATTTTCCTGGGGTAACATATGCCCCTGTTCCACAAGGAATCCCTCTACACATCCTCCGTTTTCTTTTTGGGCAACTCAGGCGTGGTCAATGATCTTTCACACAGCCCTGCTTTAATGCAAGGAAAAATACACCCAAATACTATTAAGCCTAATATAACTACAAATAGCAATTGGCAGCCTTCTACTCCCAAGGTACGCAGCCATCCGCTGATACCCAGACCCTTAAGCCAATCTCCAGTAGGGTCATCTGTCTCCCGCAGGTTGTGCAGGCCCCTCTGGAGGTCAGAGAGGTGCTTGTGAATTGAGGCAGAGTGGTCAGAAAGACTCATACAGCACATACCCTGGAAATCTTCGTGGCCGTGAGCTAATAGTAGAAAATCAATGGCTGCTCGATTTTGTAATACTGCAGGTCTAACACTAGTAACATCTGCGCTTAGCTCGTCAAGCGTCTGCAAAGCTATGTTTAGCTCATCCCTCGCCCAGCAAGCAAGTTTATGCAATATTGTGTGAGCCTTAGCTGCTGAAGCACCAGGTAAAAACATAGATGCTAGCCAAATTATACCACGACTCCAAAAAACAGGCTCTTCATTCCTTTTACATTGGAGCTCATGGATTGAACACTGCATCCTGGTTTTAGTGCGGTGGGTGATATTTAAGAGTTGATGCAGGCTTGGATGGAAGAGGGTGAGTTTTCCTAAGTAGCACGGTCCCCCATGTGGGCTGGCAGGAACCCCATTCTACGCGCAGTCCCCGCATATTAAGAACGTACCACTGGGGAGGCATTTCGGGGCTTGACCCATGAGGTTGATTCGGGGGTAAATTGCTTCGGACTCGTAGTTTCTCAGAAACCAGTCTGCAAGAGGGTCAACAGTGGCCCAAAGGTACCTATTAACATTGAATTGACTGGTAGTGGGAGGCTCGAATGTCATGTAACCATCCCCAGTTTGGTTTGTGGAATCCAGTAGATCTAACTCTTTTGGTGTTCCCATGGTGACATTGATGCTTTTCAAAATGCACCTTGCCAGCAGGCACACTGCTGCGCAGGCTTGAGTTCCATCAGCCCTGAACAATTGCCATTGTTTGTGGTGTTCCCTATCAGGGAGCTATTGTCTAGCATCTCTCGGAAGTCTTGCGGGTTAAAATATAGGACCCCAATTAAACAGGTGCGAAATGAGTCCCCTGGCATGGCCAGGGTCAGACACACAGAGTCTTGCCCTGTTAAATCAGCTAGGGTGATCCACATGTTTTGTCTCTTTTGGATTGCTGTCAACATTGCGTGGGACCCAGTTAGGATGCTTACGAGAAGCAAACCTCTCAGAATGTTTGCGGGCCCAGCACTGATTTGTTGCTTCACAGCGCTCGGGGGCCACCACATGCTGCCGTGGGACACGAACCTGTGCGCTATTCTCTCACCTTAACACTGCCACACTCTGTACTGCCTTCACTCGATCTAAATGGGCAGACAGCCGATCGAAGATGTCCGCCAATGCCCTTGTCTCAAGACAGTCAAAACAATTCCCCACTCTACCTCTGTGTCTGGTGCTATACGCAAGAATGTATGCAACTCCCCTTCTTAGTTCCGCCTTCGCAGAAGGCTCCCCGACACCCACCACAAGTCACTAGCAACCACCTAGGGCAGCCGTTACATTCGCCACAGGGTCTCGCTATTTCCCCCGCTACGGAGAGTGGTAGACCTGGCAAGCTCTCAGCCCCCTCACTCAGCCGCAGCTGCAGCCTCTCCCACCAAGGCTTCTCGGGATGGGGGTCCCAGAGTTCCAGCTGTTGTGATGCCATGAAGATTTTTTGCCTTTTCTTTTATACCCCTGTTATACATTTTTTACAACTTCCGTAGTCTTAGTGCTTTTTGCCTACATTCTTAGACTTGTTTGTCAAGCTGAGAGACTAAACATTTTAGAAGCTTCATAGTTAGGGATCAGTGTGCCCCAGACCCCAAGGTCCTCTCCAGAACACATTCTGTAAACCAAGATAGAACCATCCAGGGGAAGGCTCCTTGGTGTGGGGGTCTCACTTGAGCCTCTCATTGGGGAATCTTTGATAGATATGCTAATTAGTAAAACCTATAATGTTATACCCAATGTTGGGGGGAAGGAGACAGAGATAGACTCAGCGGGGTGCATCTCGATGCATATAACCTGGACGTGTATACCTAAGGATCCTTAAAATAAATACCAAGGTAAAATCCCTTTTCCCCTTCTAACTGTGTGTGACTCTTGATTTTAAGACCAGGAAAAGGCATCAGTTGTAGTAGTGGCGTCACTTTCCTCCAGAGCTGATGCTGACTGCGCCTTCTCGCTTCAGGGTCCTGTATGCATAGCATGGCAGCACCTGCTGGGCACCCACAGCAGTCCTTCTGGGGAAGAAACACACATATATCCTTGGCTGTTAAATAGCACCTCGCTGGGACCTTCCCACAACCCCATTCGAGGGTTACGGTACAAAACACTTATTCCTGGAAGGGCCTGCTCGATTCCCCTACGAACTGTCTGATGATGGATTGCCACTGGAGGCTCCTCCCTATCCCCAGCCAAAGAGAGGAAGTTCAGTGTAAACAGCACTTAGCCGCTTACTTGGTTCCATCTCTCCCCCTTTCTGTCAGCCCAGATATTCTTTTAGTGTACGATGGGCTCTCTCTACCACTTCCTGACCGGTGGGCGAGTGTGGGATCCCTGTGATATGTTCTACCCCCCACTGCTGCATAAATTTTGCTAGGCGATCGCTGGTCTATGCTATCCCATTGTCCATTTTGATCTTTTTGGGTACTCCCATTACTGCAAAGCAAGAGAGCAGATGCCACTCCACGTGCAATGCCTTCTCTCCTTTCTGAGCGGTAGCCCACAGGAAATGTGAAAAAGTGTCAATTGTTACATGGACATAGCGCTCAGGGATGTAAGTGACGTCCATTTGCCAGAGCTCAAGGGCTTTCAAACCTTTGGGGTTAACTCCCACACCCAACCCTGGGCCGTGATGGCTACAGCGAGGACAAGCCCGCACTATGCCTTTCACTTCTATCAGCGGGATCTTAAACTGTCTCTGCAGGGATTTTGCATTTTGGTGGAACAAATCACAGCTACATCTAGCTTGCTCAAAAGTGTTCGCAGGCAGGAGATGCACTATGGGGGCACAGGTCACCACCCCATCTGCACAGGCATTGCCCTCTCCCAGCCCGATGTTCCACTGGTGGCTCCGAACATGCAGGATACAATAGGGGTGTGTCCGTTGTTGCAGGGTGTGCCACAATGTAATGAGCAGTCTGCGCAGATGTTCGTTGCTGGTACGCCAGATTTCTGCATCATGGATCCATTGGGCTTCTCCAATGACATATAGGGAGTCGCTGACTACATTCATCGGTTCCTTCGACCACTGTTGTAAGGCCCATATCATGGAGCCCAGTTCGAATGTTTGCAAGCTGTCGGCCAGTTCTCCCACTATGGTATGAGTCTTCCAGTGGTCATTCTCTTTCCAGGCACAGGCGGCCCGCTTCATCTTCCTCCCTGCATCCGTGAACATTGTGAGCCCTAGTACTGGCTGATCTACATTCAGCAGGCCACTCATAGCGCCCCAGCAACTGGGCCAGCCTTCCCTGGGGGCACTTGTTATGGGCCACGCCGGTGAATCCGAGCAGAGCGTCTTGCAGTGCCTCCTCATGGCATAGCATCCACTCCAAGTCCCCTGTCCGGAGAGGTATACTAAATGTCCTCTGCCTCCCTGCTGTCCAACTCCACCACTCAGTCACGACTCTTTCGGATTAAAAGCGCCACCGTCTCTACCCTGGACTGCAGTCTGAAGCGTGGCTGAGTCGGTGGGAAGATCCATTCGACAATCCAGATGTCCTCCCCCTTTTTCTTTTGCCATTGATGGATGATGGCATGTGAACCTGCTGCACTGATCAGGGTGATGAGGATCCTTCTTCTCTGCGTGATACCCATGCGTGCCTCAGCTTATCTGTGACCTTGGCGAGAACTGTTGCTTGGTCCGGGGAGCATTCTTGAGGTTCAGCAGTGTTCGTCCCGTGCAGCCATGGCAGGAAGGGGGCGAGGTCAGCGTTTGTGATTCCCGCAACTCCACGGAACCGTTGCAGATCTCCTAGCATCTGTTACGCATCATGGAGCATGGAGATTTCTGTGTGTAGCTCAATCTTTTGGGGCCTAATTTGCGAGTCTGATATGAGCCAGCCCAGGTACTTCCATGGTGCAGTCCACTGGATCTTCTGGGGGGGCGATCTCTAATCCAGTCTCATGCCGTTGTTCTCTGACCCATTGCATCTCTTTATCTGGGAACTCTGTGGCAGTAGCTATCAGGATGTCATCCATGTAATGGTAGATGAGTGCTTCTGTGTAGTGTCGTCGAATCGGACGTAGCGCCCAGTCAACATATAGCTGACACAGCGTGGGGGAATTTTTCATTCCCTGGGGTAAGAGAACCCACTAGTACCTCTTAGTTGGCTCACTGCAATTCTTTGTGGGAACTGTAAAGGCAAAACGTTCTGTGTCCTTTGGATGCAGTGGGATTGTAAAAAAGCAGTCTTTTAAGTCAATTAAGTGATTTGCCATCCCACTGGGATCATTGTAGGAGCCGGTAGCCCAGGTTGCAGTGCCCCCATAGCTTGCATGCGCGCATTCACTTGGCGAAGGTCATGAAAGAGGCGCCATTTTCCTGACTTCTTTGGGATCACAAAGATGGGGGTGTTCAATGGGCTGACTGATGACTTGACGTGTCCTGCCACTAGCTGTTCTGAAACAAGCTGTTCTACTATCTTCAGCCTTTCATCTGGTACCAGCCACTGCTCAACCCAGACAGGGTCATCTGTTAAGGTGAGAGCCCATATGGGCGGCTGATCAGCAGCGGCCATCAGCATAAATGCTGGTCTGTGGTGAGCACAAGGCCTAGCTGCGCAAGGATGTCACGTCCGATCAGGCCTTGCAGGGTCTGAGGCAGCTTCATAACATAGGGGTGACACACAGTGGTTTTATTTTCCTCAAATTCTAGGGTAATTGGGGTTGCACTTACTTGGGGAATTTGTGTTCCTCCCACCCCTACCAGTGTGGCTGCTGGCTTTTTCAGTCCCCAACCAGGTGGCCACACCGCCTGGTTGATTGTGGTAATGTCAGCTCCTGTGTCAAAAAGTGGCTGTATTTTGGTGGCATCTGCCCCCCTTCGCAGGATCGCTTGCCGCTGAGGTCTCTGGAACAGGTTCAATGTCCAAAACACGTCGAACCCAGAGGACCCAAAAGCGTGGTCTCCGCGGACACTGTTGTTGCTGGTTCCCCCGCTGGCCATTAGGGGAATGGGGACGATAGAGGCAATGCGACGGCCTTGCAGGATAGTCACGGGTGGTTGCAGCGCGTAGGCCATGATCTTAATTTCACTGGTGTAGTCGGCGTCGATGACTCCAGGGAGCAGCACTACTCCCTGGAGGCTGGTTGATGGCCACCCAAATGAGGACCGTCTGATGACAGGGGTCCCTTGGCTGTGGTTGGGATCAGGGTGACCTGGCGGTCCATCAGCGTGACTTCTATTGAGGTTGCCATGTCCACTCCGAGGCTCCCTTGGGTGGCTGGCTGGTTCTGGTGAAGGAAACCACGGGGGTTGCACTCGACTCGTGGCTTTTTGGGGCGCTCATTTGTGTCCTGGCAAGAGACCCCACCATGCTGCGCTGGCCATTTCCCGCATAGCGGCATGCTATGGTGGCATGGTTGCCGGAATTGCAGTTGCGGCACCACACCATTTTCTGGCAAGTGCACCTCAGGTGCCCCTCTTCACTGCATCGGAAACAGGCTACTCTGCCCGTCTGGGGACCAGGGGGTGGCCCAGCAGCCTTCGTCCCCTTCTGTCCTTGCACCCCTCTTGTCAGTGCTGCGGCGATGACTTGTCCCTGTTTCTGAAGGACACCCTGCTGCGTTGTGGTAAAAGTAGCTGTTTGAGACGACTGCTCTGCACGGTGTCCTGGGTTGCAGTGTATTCTATTACCATCCTCATGAGCCGTTGAAATCAGGTGGGGCAGTGTTTCCTTGCCTCCTCTCCCCAGACTATCTTGCTGTTAATGGCCCATCATTGTCCTGCCGCATGACTCACAGATAACTCCCTCTGAACTATCTTCTGTTAATGAGCCTAATCAACACTTGGCCTCATGACTCATTACCCCATTGTGAGATGCTCCACCCAGAGGGAGGAACCAAGCATCCCATCGTGGATATAATCTGAGATTCTGAACACCAGAGACAACCTTCCCACTGGATTTCCAGAGGACAGGAGCTACATAGCCATTACTGGACTTTCTGAGGAAGAGCAGACCCTTTTTCTACAGGATCGCTGCTTCAGGAGGACTGCAGCCACCATTCTACCAGACTGCTACCACCACCCTGACTAACAGGGTGCCAGGTTGTATCTTGACTCTGTCAGTTTAACCCAGTGTTATCTGCCTTTATTTTTTCTTCTCCCCTCCTTTTATTTCCCTATTAAATTGTTATTCTGACTTTGTGTCTCCCACAAGTTTGTTTTCAAACTAGTACGCACGGCTAGCACGCACAAGCATCTCGTCTACTCCTGCTCCCTGGGGCAGCGTGGCAAGAATTGTCTTAGTTTGCTTATTAGCATTTTCAAAGGCAAGGGTCCGGAACACTTGCTCTTGGAGCTCTTCAGAGAGCTCAGTTGCGTCCTTCAAGGCTGCTGACAGATGGTGGATGAACTGACCATATGGCTCTGACAGCCCCAGTCGGACTGCTGCAGACAGAGGAGACTTCTTCTTTTCAGGTACTGACAACAAGGCTTTGTGGGCAAGAGTCTGTGACAACTGATGAATGACTATGGGCATGGTCAGTTGTGTCACCGTTGCTCCATAATCCCCGATCCCAGTTAACATGTCGGCTTGGATCGCATACAGTGGGTCTTGCGTATCACCTTGGTGTTTGCTAGCTTCTTCTTGTGCTAGCCACGTCCATGTTCACTCCCAGAGCAGGAACTGTGAAGGGGTTAACAACAATTGTGCTATGCTGATGCAATCATTAGGACACAGGACATCTGCTGTAAAGATAAACTGCAGAATGCTTCGTGCAGCTTCAAGCCGCAAGCCATGCGTGGTGACCGTTTGCTTGGCTTGCTGCAAGATCTTCCAGTCATGGGGTTCCCACTTTGCAGTGTCCCCTTGTATCAGTACAGGACAGGCAAGGGCATCTACGGCGTGCCAGTCACCTTCAATAATTGCGTCACGGATAACTCCATTCCAGCTCCTTTGCAATGGGTCAGTCCTCACCATTGGGGCTGATGGAGGCGATGGCTGCACCTCCTCTCGCGGGAAGGGAGGGGCTGTAGGCGCTGTGCCCAGTTCTCCCAACAAGAATGTAGGAGTTCTGGTGGCTATCTTGACCGGTGAGTCCATGGGACACCACGATGCTGATGGTGTGGTTTCGCAAGCCTTAGACTCCAGTGCGTCCTGACATGTAGACAATTCAGCAAGCTTCTTGATTACTTCATGCATCATCTCTCGAAGGTTCTCCTCCTCTTGGGGCTGACCCCCGGGAGCCCTGGCTCGTTCTAGCTCTGCGGGCAACAAAGCTGTAGAGGCTGCTTTGCCATCGGACAATGATCTGCAGATCATCTGGCAGAGGGAGGTGACGCGCTGCTGCTTTCAGCTGGGAGCTAGGACTGCTCGTTTCTCCTCTGCTCACCTTCACCCCGCCCCCAGGGTTGGGAGCCTGCACTTCTGCCTTTGCAGCCATTTCTCCCTCAGACTTCGGAGGGGTAACTTCCTTCCCTGCCGGGTCCAGCAGCTCCTGCAGCAAGCGGACAGGTGCTGCTGTTCCCCTCACCGATCTACCCGCGGTCAGCCCAAAGAATCGTGCAACCCTGGACTCCACCCTGGTCTCCGGTCGCCACTCCATAAGACCCCCGTTTTCCTATTCCTTCCCGGAGCCACCACCCCCCAGGGCTTCCATGGCCGCCACGGCCACCTTCCTCTCTGCTTTCATTTCTACGGGGGTGTTAGTCATGGCTCTCCAAGTTAATCCGAGAGCTTTAGCTTCTTTACCTTCCTTTCCACCCTCAATCGCGGACAGCCACAGTTTGTTCACAACTTCCCACCATGCTTTGGTCAAAAACAAAAGCGAAATGCATTTCAAACATCCTTGTTCCCGGGCCCACGTAATAAGGGTATAAAGATCTCGATCTTTCAAAGTCTCGCCTCTCTTAGAGAGGATGCTGGCTAGGAGGCAAGTTCCTGCCTCGTACTCCATAGTTTCTTACCTGCAGGGGCTGGCTCAGCCGCGCGAGCTCCTGTCTCCGGCTTCACTCGGCTTTGAGACCCTTCCTGCTCTGGCTCTGTCACGATCCGCTAATGCAAGTGGGGGTCGTGATGGTTCGTTTATCGATCTCAGAGTGTAAAAGGACACAAGAGATTTCGGTTTTAATCAAAACAGTGCACCTTTATTAAGTGCCCACAACACAGTAATGCAATAGAAGAGAGTAAGAGAGAGAGAGAGAGAGAAAAACAAAGTAGAGAGGGGGAAAAAGAGGGGCAATAGCTACCAACGGATGAGACGAAGTCCTCGTGGCCTTCCGCCAATAGATTCGTCTTCTTTCCGTGGGGAGATCTCGGACTCGGTTATTTCAGAAAGTCCCTTTATAGTCCTTTTCAGAAGCGAGGGGCAACTGGCCAAGAGGTTGGGAAATCTACAGCCGTTGTTATGGGGTCCATTGCTTTGGGAAACAGGTACAGGACAGACGTACAAGACAGGTGTACAGGAGAGGTGTACAGGACAGGTCATTCCTTTCCGCTTCAGCGCAGTCCTTCCCACCTGGGCAGCAAGAACGGCGCAGTCCGTTGCGACCTGCACTGATTTTCCTCAGGAATGCTTACGAGTTCCCAGTGGGCACACGTGTAGGCAACACTTGGCAGACATCCCACCTCAGCCTGGCCAGGACTCCTGTGTTCAGTCTCTGTCCTTGGCGATGATAATGAGGCAGATGAGGGATCTTCGGACCGTCTCTTACAGGCTCCCCAGGCTCCAACACTGATGCAATGATTCAGAGTCTTGCCGCATTCAAGTGAAACCGCATTTAAGCAAAAAACACACCGCATTGAAGCGAAAAAATCATTCGGGTTCCTGCTCGGGCGCCAGGTTTAGCAGGGGGGGTTCCGAGTGCAGGGGAGCCAGCCAGAGTAATGACACGAACACCGAAACGATTTGAGCATCGTTCTCTGCTTTATTGTTTACTTTCACTAACTTATATCTACTTTGCAAAGATTCACGCCCTATTACCACGAGACAGCCTCTAAGCAGCGGGGGAGCCGACCAGTGTATAACTTTGCCAAGGATTTTCAAGGCTGCCTGCTGCCAGGTGTCTTCCAGGCCTGCCTGCAGCCAGGGGCCAGTTCAGGGGTTCTTCCCCGGCACCCTGGGTTGGCCAGACTTTCCTGGGGTATCGTATGCCCCTGTTCCACAAGGAATCCCTCTACAAGTTCAAAAGATTTAGTCAAGTCTGGCAGCCCCAGAGCTGGGGCTGACATCAAGGAGTGTTTCAGCTGTTTAAATGCAGCCCTGGCATTCTGTGTCCACATGATTGTCCCTTTTTCAGCTGCTTTAAGGACCTCATATAAAGGCCTTACCAATATACGGTAGTTTGATATCAATACGTGACCCCAACCTACCATTCCCCGGAAGGCCTGCATCTCCCTTATGGTATGGGGCTCTGGAAGTCGACGGATGGCTTCCTTCCATTCTGTGCTGAGTTGTCGATGTCCACGGAAAATTTCCAGGCCCAGGTATACTACTGTATCCTTGGCAACCTGTGCCTTCTCTTTCGAGACCCGATACCTAGTTTGGCCTAAAAAGTTCAACAGACTTACAGTGAGCTTTATGCAGTCATCTTGTGTCTTGGCCGCTATCAAGATGTCATCAACATACTGGAGAACCGCTCCCCCTGGTTCTTGTTTCCTCCAGTCCTCAAACTGGTTTTGCCAGCTGGTTTCCGAATATGGTCGAGCTGTTTTTGAATTCTTGTGGTAAAACTGTCCAGGTGAGCTGGGTCTTTCTCCCTGTTTCAGCATTCTCCCACTCAAAAGCAAAGAGTTCTTGGCTATTCTTATGCACAGGAATGCAGAAAAAGGCATCCTTGAGATCTAAAACAGTGAACAACCCTAATTCATTTGTTAGTGTTGTCAAAAGTGGGTAAGGATTCGCTACCACTGGGTGTATGCCCTCTGTTATCTTGTTGATTTCCCTCAAATCATGTAGCTTTTACCATCAGCTTTCTTTACTGGCAAAATTGGTATGTTGTACCTGGATTCACATTCCACTATGCCCTGGGTTGCAGTGTATTCTATTACCATCCTCATGAGCTGTTGAAATCAGGTGGGGCAGTGTTTCCTTGCCTCCTCTCCCCAGACTATCTTGCTGTTAATGGCCCATCATTGTCCTGCCGCATGACTCACAGATAACTCCCTCCGAACTATCTTCTGTTAATGAGCCTAATCAACACTTGGCCTCATGACTCATTACCCCATTGTGAGATGCTCCACCCAGAGGGAGGAACCAAGCATCCCATCGTGGATATAATCTGAGATTCTGAACACCAGAGACAACCTTCCCACTGGATTTCCAGAGGACAGGAACTACATAGCCATTACTGGACTTTCTGAGGAAGAGCAGACCCTTTTTCTACAGGATCGCTGCTTCAGGAGGACTGCAGCCACCATTCTACCAGACTGCTACCACCACCCTGCTTAACAGGGACTCAGGTTGTATCTTGACTCTGTCAGTTCAAACCAGTGTTTTCTTTTAGTTTTTTTTCCTCTTCTTTAATTTCCCCATTAAATTGTTATTCTGACTTGGTGTCTCCCACTGGTTTGTTTTCAAACTAGTTCAAGGTCCTACTAATTAGCATATCTCTCAAAGATTCCCCAATGAGAGGCTCAAGTGAGACCCCCACACCAAGGAGCCTTACCCTTGATGGTTCTATCTTAGTTTATAGAATGTGTTCTGGAGAGGACCTTGGGGTCTGGGGCACACTGATCCCTAACTACGAAGCTTCTAAAGTGTTTAGTCTCTCAGCTTGACAAACATGTCCAAAAATGTAGGCAGAAAGCACTAAGACTACAGAAGTTGTAAAAAAGGTATAACAGGGGTATAAAAGAAAAGGCAAAAAATCTTCGTGGCATTACCAGAGGCGAATCGTCTTCTACTTCTCGCACAGAACACTGTGCTGGCAGCCAAACGCCCTGGTATGCTGCCTCCGCTGAAACACGTCAGTGTCATGCACTTTCCTTTGAAGAGTTTCAAACCACCACATTCTGCCTCTCTTGCATTCGCAAAAGAAACTGAAAGACTCTCGGCTACGTCTCGCACAGAGAACTATGCCAGGACAACAAGCTCGCCTGGAGCTTGCTTGTGCAAACTTGTAATTGCAGCACAGTCACAGGGCAGACCTCGCTCCTTTTCAAACTTCAAAGCGCCTTCAGATCGCTTTGCTCTCTGCATGGTTCTTGTCAGCTCCAACTATCACCGCGCCCATTACAGCCTCGTGAGGACCAAAGATCCGGATAGACATCTCGCACAGAAAAATGTGCCAGGACAAAGATGTGTTCTTCATTACCCCCTCTCATGGGCCAGATTGTGGTGCTCTGTTGAAAGTCTGCCACTTTGAAAGGACTGATGCAGCAAGTGAGTCTCTCTTGGCACATTTGCCTGAGCAGCAGCTAGATGGACAGCTTGCAACCTGTGAATCTGAAAGGATATGATTACACACAGAGCTGAGGTTGAAGCATGCACAGCACTCTGTGGATGCGTGCAGCATCTGCATTGAAGAGCAGCAAAGTTGAACGTTTCAGCAGAAGCAGCGAGCTGGGGCTCTTTGCTGCGGGCACAGTGTTCTACGTGAGAAGGAGACGACGATTCCCCTCCGGGAGAAGGAAAGCGCGATGTGTTACACAAGATGGAGAAGAAAGCCGCAGAGCACCGGCCTTGTGCATGCAGCGTGCTTGCCACTCACTTGCCTACCGAAGTCACGGTAGCAGAGAAAGAGAAAAGCTCAATGCCAGCTCCCTGTGCTGCTACCTATTTCTCTTCCAGCCCTCTGTGGAAAACAATTGTCTTTAACATTAGGACCTGAGATTCAGAAAACAGGATGCTAGATGCAGCAGAGGAGGAAGGACAGAATGCACAGGTGAGTTCCATGCATCTTATTTACTGCAACTGGAAGCTGCAGTCCAGCACTAGCTTTTACTTCTAGAGTATGTTTCGATGAGAGCAGCTGCTGGACATTGGCAACAGAGCTGCGAGACTGAAAAACATGACAAGACGTCTGTCTGACAAAGAAGGTACACTGCTGCAGTCTGTTGTGCTCAGCTTCAAGGCTGCAAAGAGAACAGGGTACTCTAAGATCCCCTTCTCTTTGGACATGTGCTTCTGTGTGAGCTCTACCTCCTTGGACTCTGCCACACTGAAGGTGTAGGAAAGGGCTTTTCACCACGTAATGTGAAGGAGTCCAACTGCTGCACGGTGCTTTTGCAAGCAGCAACAGCATTCTCAGCTGCCACTCATCGTGAATGAGCTTTTGCCAGAATTTTGCAATTCGGTACATTGCGCACATACAAGCCCAGTGCTCTGCGGCTTCCTTCTTCGCCTTTTGTAACATATCACGCTTTCCTTCTGCCAGAGGTGAATCGTCTTCTACTTCTCGCACAGAACACTGTGCCGACAGCCAAACGCCCTTGTGCTTTGCCTCTGCCGAAACACACCAGTGTCATGCACTTTCCTTCGCAGAGCTACGTACCGCCACATTCTGCCTCTCTTGCATTTGCAAGAGAAACAAAAGGCTTCTCGGCTACGTCTCGCACAGAGAACTATGCCAGTACAACAAGCTCGCCTGGAGCTTGCTTGTGCAAACTTGTAATTGCAGCACAGTCACGGGGCAGTCCTCCTTGCTTTACAGCCCACAAAGCACCGTCAGATCGCACTGCCCTCTGCATGGTCCTTCTCAGCTCCAAGTATCACCGCGCCCATTGCAGCCTCGTGAGGACCAAAGATCCGGATAGACATCTTGCACAGAAAAATGTGCCAGGACAGAGATGTGTTCTTCATTACCCCCTCTCATCGGCTAGATTGTGGTGCTCTGTTGAAAGTCTGCCACTTTGAAAGGACTGATGCAGCAAGTGAGTCTCTCTTGGCACATTTGCCTGAGCGGCAGCTAGAAGGACAGTTTGCACCCTGTGAATCTGAAAGGATATGATTGCACACAGAGCTGAAGAAGAAGAGTGCACAGCACTCTGTGGATGTGTGCAGAAACCACCTTGAAGAGTCGCAAAGTTGAATGTTTCGGCAGAAGCAGTGCACTGGGGCTCTTTGCTGCGGGCTCAGCGTTCTGCACAAAAAGTAGACGACGACTTGCCGCCAGGAGAAGGAAAGCGCGATGTGTTACACAAGGCGAAGAAGAAAGCCGCAGAGCACTGGGCTTGTGCGCGCAGTGTGCAGGCGGCAAGAAGAGCATGCTTGCCACTCGCTTGTCTGCCGAAGTCATGGTAGAAGACGCAAGAGAAAAGTTCATCACCAGCTCCTTTTGCTGCCACCTATTCCTCTTCCAGCCCTCTGTGGAAAACAATTGTCTTTAACATTAGGACCTGAGATTCAGACAAGAGGATGCTAGATGCAGCGGAGGAGGAAAGGACAGAATGCACAGGTGAGTTCCATGCGTCTTATTTACAGCAACATAAGGGAAGGTGCAGCCCAGCACTAGCTTTTACTTCTAGACTATGTTTTGATGAGAGCAGCTGCTGGACATTGGCGATGGAGTTGCGAGACTGAAAAACGTGACGATACATCTGCCTGAGAAAGATAGTCCACTGCTGCAGTCTGTTGTGCTCAGCTTCAAGGCTGCGAGGAGAAGAGGGTACTCTAAGAACCCCTTCTCTTTGGATACGTGCTGCTGTGTGAGCACTACCTCCTTGGACTCTGCCACACTGAAGGTGTAGGAAAGGGCTTTTCTCCATGTGCTGTGAAAGAGTCCAGCTGTGCACGGTACTTTTGCAAGCAGCAACAGCATTCCCAGCTGCCACTCATCGTGAATGAGCTTTTGCCAGCCTTCTGCAAATCGGTACACTGCACATACAAGCCCAGTGCTCTGCGGCTTCCTTCTTCACCTTTTGTAACATGTCACGCTTTCCTTC
This sequence comes from Corvus kubaryi, assembly GCF_017639235.1. NCBI lineage: Eukaryota > Metazoa > Chordata > Aves > Passeriformes > Corvidae > Corvus > Corvus kubaryi. The sequence continues at coordinate 16,445 of NW_024580723.1, forward strand.
TCCCGGAGGTGGATCGTTGTCTACTTTTCGCACAGAACACAGTCCCTGTGACCAAACTCCCCGGCATGCTGCCTCTGCCGAAACATGCCGGTGTCATGCACTTTCCTTCGCAGAGCTATGTACCGCCACATTCTGCCTCTCTTGCATTCGCAAGAGAAACAAAAAGCTTCTCGGCTACGTCTCGCACAGAGAACTATGCCAGGACAACAAGCTTGCCTGGAGCTTGCTTGTGCAAACTTCTATTTGCAGCACAGTCACGGGGCAGTCCTCATTGCTTTACATCTCGCAAAGCGCAGTCAGATCACACTGCTCTCTGCACCTTTCTTGTCAGTTCCAAGTACCACGGTGCCCATTACTACCCCCCAAGGACCAAAGATCCAGATAGACGTCTCGCACAGAAAAATGTGCCAGGACAGAGATGTGTTCTTCATTACCACCCCTCGTCGGCCAGATTGTGGTGCTCTGTTGAAAGTGTGCCACTTTGAAAGGACTGATGAGCAAGTGCATGTCTCTTGGCACATTTGCCTGAGCGGCAGCTAGATGGACAGCTTGCAACCTGTGAATCTGAAAGAATATGATTGCACACAGAGCTGAGGTTGAAGCATGCACAGCACTCTGTGGATGCGTGCAGTATCCGCCTTGAAGGGCGGCAAAGTTGAATGTTTCGGCAGAAGCAGTGCACTGGCGCTCTTTGCTGCTGGAACAGCGTTCTGTGCCAGAAGTAGACAGTGATTCACCTCTGGGGGATGGAAAGCGCGACATGTTACACAAGACGGAGAAGAAAGCCGCAGAGCACCGGGCTTGTGTGTGCCGTGTAACAAATTGCAAAAGTCCAGCAAAAGCTCGTTCACGATCAGAGGCAACTGAGAATGCTGTTGCTGCATCAAACAGTAACGTCCATAGCTGGACTCTTTCACAGTACGTGCAGAAAAGCTGTTTCCTACACCTTCAGTGTTGCAGAGTGCAAAGAGGTAGAGCTCACACAGAAGGACTCGTCCAAAGAGAAGTGGTTCTTTGAGCACCCTCTTCTCTTTGCAGCCTTGAAGCTGAGCACAACAGACTGCAGCAGTGTACCTTCTTTCTCAGGCAGACATGTTATCACGCCTTTCAGTCCCGCAACTCCGTTGCCAATGTCCAGCAGCTGCTGTCAAAGAAACAGACTCTAGAAGTAAAAGCTAGTGCTGGACTGCACCTTCCTTTATCTTGCTGGACATAGGATGCATGGAACTCACCTGTGCATTCTGTCCTTCCTTCCTCTGCTGCATCTAGCAAACTGTTTTCTGAGGCTCAGGTCCTAATGATAAAGACAATTGTTTTCCACAGAGGGCTGGAAGAGGAATAGGTGGCAGCAAAAGGAGCTGGTGATGAACTTTTCTCTTGCGTCTTCTACCATGACTTCGGCAGACAAGCGAGTGGCAAGCATGCTCTTCTTGCCACCTGTATGCTGCGCGCACAAGCCCAGTGCTCTGCGGCTTTCTTCTTCGCCTTGTGTAACACGTCGCGCTTTCCCTCTCCCTGAGGTGACTTGTTGTCTACTCCTCACGCAGAACGCTGTGCCTGCAGATGGGAGCCCCAGCGCACTGCTTCTGCTGAAACACACCTGGCGCCATGCTCTTTCCTTCGCTCCACTACGTACCACCACATTTTGCTTGTCTTGTGTTCTAAATCAAAACGGAAATCTTCTCACCTACGTCTCGCACAGAGAACTGTACCAAGTCAACCAGCTTGCCCGGAGCTTGCCTCCGAAACTTGTTGGATGTTGTGGAAATTTGTATTTGCACCACAGTCATGGGACAGTCCTCGTTCCTTTACAACCTGCAAAGTGCCGTCACATAGCGCTGCTCTCTGCACGGTCCGGCTCAGCTGGAAGTAGCACCTCGCATATTACAGCCTTGCAAAGACTAAAGGTGACTTTAGAGGTCTATCATAGAAAAATGTGCCAGGATAAAGGCATGTTCCTCATTACTCCTTCTCATCACCCAGATTGTGATGCTGTGCTGAAAGTCTTGGATACAGAAAAACTTCCCCAGCAAGCGTTTCTCTCCTAACACATTTGGCTGAGCGAGAGCTAGATGGACAGTTTGGACTCTGTGAAACGGAAAGAGTGTCATTGTACCCCGAGCTGAGGAAGAAGTGTGTACAGCACACAGTGGCAAATTTTAACGCCATCACTGGGCTTCAGTTCTCTCCAGATCACATAAGGGGAAGAACAAAGCTTGCAGGGCACTGGGCTTGTGTGCGCAGCATACCTAATTGCAAAAGTCCAGCAAAAGCTCATTCACAATAAGAGTCAGCTGAGAATGCTCTTGCAGCTTGAAACAGTACCGCGCAGCTGTTGGACTTCATTCACAAAACATGGAGATAAGCACTTTCTTACAACTTCAGCGTTGCATGAACATTTCTTGCACCAAGCAGCTATGGATCACCCAGAAGCACGTGTAAGAAAAGAAGGCATTTTTGAAGTACCACTTCTCCAGGCAGCCTTGAGATTGTGCACAACACACTGCGGCTCTGTACCTTCCTTTTCTCAGGTAGACATGCCATCACATTTTTCACTCTCGCAGCTCCCTTGCAAACGTCCAGCAGCTGCCCCGTAGCAAAAGGCTCTAGGAGACAAAGCCACTGCTAGGCTGCACCTTCCTCTTGCTGCTCGTAAGCCACATTCAACTCACCGGTGCACTCTGTCCTTCCCTCCTCCGCTGCATTCTACCATTGTGTTGTCTAAATCTCAGAGCCTAAAGGTTAGAGCAATCATTTCCTCAGTTTCCCCTAGGTTCCGTGGTGTCACAATGGTCACCAGGGTTCCGTCAGATTCTGTAGCGTCACCACCATCTCCAGGGTTCCCTGAGGTTGTGTCACAGAGGAGTCTGGGTTCCGTCCGCTTCCGTAGAGTCCCCGTGGTCTCCAGGGTTCCCTCTGCTTCTTCAATTCCAGCTCCACCTCCTTCTTTGAGAACCTTTTCTGTGCAATCAGCTGTGCAACATGTAACTTGTAGCCTTGATGCGAGAATCAGGTTGCTCAAGGAAGAGGGAAGGTCTGCAAATGCTTTCTGACCTGGCACGTCTCTCCGTGTGAGCTGCAGCTGGAGATGCGTCGCTTCGGCCAAGGACTTTGGCGCCCTGAGAGAATGTGATGACGCGCTAAATACAGTTGAGAAGAAAGTGTGTACCCACCTCTCCCGGTTCCAAACCACCCGGAGGGCAGAACCAATTTGGAAACGTCCCTGCTCTCTAATCTACTGCATCAGGACAAAAAGATTTCACTGATCTTCCAAGTGCAAACTCTCCTTTGCACCACTCTCAAAGCGCAACATGAACTCCTTTGCCCTAACAAATCTTTTCACTCTCGCAGAGGCTGGCCACAAACTTAGAAATATCCGGCAGAAACAGAGCTCACAAAAGTGCCAGCTGAGCAAGCTCTTGCTGC
>NW_024580724.1:0-12326 GCF_017639235.1 Corvus kubaryi
ATGTTCAGCTATGGGAAGCTGTGAAAGGTGTGAATGATAGGTGGGGGTAAACGCGTGTCCCAAAATCACTGCCTTTTGCCCAACAGCTCCAAGCATAATTCCCTCACTACAGGGACCAAATGATTCTAAGAATCCTGCACACTACCCTAGGCAACCTGTTTTGGTAGACCTCCCTACTGGAGGAGGAGTACCACAAGTGCTAAAAAGCCCTCTGAATAAATATGCATGGGTAGCCTCTGATGCCCTAGGGAGAGAGCATTGGATGCATACAAGCTGGATAATTCCATCATTTTAATTTTCTGCCTCTTGGTGGCAGACTCTGTTGTGTTTACTTTTCACAGAAGAACTCGGAGGGACATGAAGACCACATAAACCATGATAAGACGAGTAATACTTATCTGCATCCTACCACAACACCATGGCCAAAAACCAGCTGAGTGGCCATGGTCTGAAGCTACCATTAGGTACACTAGTGCACTAGGATCCTATCCCAGAGATCGTCACCCAAACCTAGCGACTGTAGTACTGTACAACTCTGAGGTATACCGTCCAAGTGAATGGGCATGGGACTTGAAGGATTGGGCTAGAATTGTAAATGGAACAATTGGTGAAAAAATTAAGGTAGGATGCAGAAAAGTAGAAAGATCTCTCTACGAGAGAGCTTCCACCATTGCAATAGCTGGAAATTTTCTAAAACCAGATGGGAAAAGTGATTTGCACCCCAACATTACAGCCAAACTCTGCCCTACAACGGAGTGTGTGTGTGACAAACAAACCCCCTTCATCCTGTGTTGTCGTCAGAAGAATGTCGGTAACTACACCTTAGACCCCAGTACCAACAATGTTGAAATCATGAAGCTTTGCAAAAACGAACAAACCGACTGCTGGTGTAACTTTACCTTAACCAAACCAACCTATGTAACCTGCAATTGGCAAAATAACCCAGCAGATCAGCCAAGTCTGAAAGGTTTAACTTATAAATTCAAAATAAAGGCCTTAGCAAAGCCCATACTGAGAGCAGTAGTCACATACCATGGTATAAGCACCCCCCTTATGTTAGATGACAAGAATAATGTTTTCCCTTCCTTTATGGTACCAAACCTATACACAGTTATCGCATTGGACCTCACAGCTGTGTTTTGTTTACTGAAATTCAAAATCAAGATTGTTGGCTAAACTTAACTGCTGTACAATTTTCCCATAAAGACATATGTGGTAAAAACAATACAAAATACTGAGGGGAACTCGAAGTTGATGTTGTAATACTTAACACCCAACCACTGGTTATGCTGAGCCCGAGAATTTTTGAAATTGGACCATATATAATCAGGAAAACAGGCCAACAACAAATATTGTTCAATCCAGCATGATCCCTTAAGCAAGTCAAATTGCTGATGCAAAACAATGTCTCAGAAATTCAGCCAGCTTGTTCACCTTTTCTGCAAACTTCCTTTGAGGGATGGACAACCTGGTTGCGAAAGCGGAACCCTTCTAAGAAATGAATGCAAAGAGACATAACCGGTGTTGTGGGAACAGGATTGGGAATCTTAAATAGTATTGATTCAGAAGTACTAATGAATAAATTGGCTGCCACAACTAGAGATTTGACTAAAATACAACCACCACTGCAGTCGTCCTTACTAGCCTTGGGAACCCATCAGTGGTTGTTATCGAACATATCACCAAATTGGGAAAAGGTAAATGTGAATGACCACAAATTGATAATTGATGCACTCGGTGCTACACAAAACAACATTTCTTTGGCTCTCAGCTGCATCCAGGCTCAACTGTGGATGCAGTCAGTTGCTGCCTCAATTATACGAGAAGGCGAAGAAGGCACTTCTCCTACTGAAATTCAGAAAATCATCTGGGACAGTGCCACTGATTTTGAAAGAGAATTCCAATCCTGGTGGAACTTAGTGGATTTTGCCTACAATCCCATCACAAACAGAGCCACAGCCTTTGTACTAACCATACATAATGCTTTAGTGCATTCGATATTCCCTATCACTGCATTAGGGCTGAACCCTGATGGAGCTATTCTCTATCTGTTCGAGCACAGAGAATGGGCCCATCAAATTGGTGAGAAGTGGCAAACTGTTAATTTGGAAACTTGTATTGTCCGAGAACAACAAGGCTTCATCTGTGAAAGTAATGCAATTAGAGCTCAAGACATTTGTTTAGACACAGAACTAAATATCTGTCACTTTGAAATTCATCCTAACAAGATTCCTGAAACAGTGCTTGTATATATAGGCAATGGATGTGCATGCTTAAGAACTGCTTCTGATAAGGTATTTATAGAAAATGTAGTAGTAGATACTAAAAATCATTCACATTTTTGTGTTTGTAACTTTACTAAAATCACAGGATGTGATTTCTCTTATTTAGCCCCAGTTACTTCTTACCACCTTTTACAATCCAGTTACACACTGATCCACCAACTATTGCCTGCCTCCGTTGGGATGAACCTTACTTTGGTAAAGCAATTGTTGCTTCACCAAGATTTAATCAAAATTTTGGAAAAGATCAAGAAACACCAACAGAAAACCTTGGTAACTGTTCATCACAATGGGAAAGAAATACATCGTGTTCTAGAAAGAGTAAAGAAAGATGCTGAACACGGGTGATGGGATACTTTTCCTGGGTGGTCAGCTACTGCTACAGGTGTCCTGAACAAATTGTGTCATCCCATCTTTGTTCTCTTGATTTTAGTTTTGATTGGCTTTGTTTTATCAGCAATCTTATACATCATGAATTGGAGAATGATGAAACGGTTAACACAATTGACATCTGTAATAGATGTCCACAATTTGGTCAATATCCCATCCACTGTGGACACCCCTAAGGTTATTGACACAAGACGAACTACACAAGTATTGAAATAAGACGTGATAAGAAATTAGAGGTGTATTTTGATTAAAATTACTTATTCCTTCTTTTCTTTTCTTTTTTCTTTTCTTTTCCTTTCTTTTCTTTTCTTTTCTTTTCTTTTCTTTTCTTTTCTTTTCTCTTTTCTTTTCTTTTTTCTTTTTTCTTTTCCTTTTCTTTTTCTTTTCTTCTTTTCTTCTTTTCTCTGTTTACCGAGATAAAACTACTTATTCCTTCTTTTTTTCTTCTTTTTTTCTTTGCTTTCTCTCTTTATTTCTTCTTTTCTCTGTTTTCTGAGATGTGCTACCAGCATTGATGAGTCCTGAACACTTTGCAACAACACTACGAAATCGTGCTGATAGAGCTCTCTTGACAACAATCGTGAGTCACGGGGTGGTGTAAGAGACAGTCTGAAGATCCCTCATCTGCCTCATGATTATCGCCAAGGACAGAGACTGAACACAGGAGTCCTGGCCTGGCTGAGGTGGGATGTCTGCCAAGTGTTGCCTGCAGGTGTGCCCCTGGGAACTGGTACACATTCCTGAGGAAATTAGTGCAGGTCACAGTGGACTGCGCCGTTCTTGCTGCCAAGGCGGGAAGGACTGCACTGAAGCGAAAAGGAATGACCTGTCCTGTACACTTGTCCTGTACCCGTTTCCCAAAACAACAGGCCTCATAACAATGGTTGGAGATTTCCCCACCTCTTGGCCAGTTGCCCCTTGCTTTTGAAAAGGACTATAAAGGGACTTTCTAAATTAACCAAGACGATATCACCCCACGGAAAGAAGGCAAATCTATTGGCAGAAGACCAAGAGGACTTTGTCTCATCCGTTGGTAGCTATTCCCCCTGCTTTTCTTCCTCCCTACCCTTTTATTTTGTTTTCTTTATCTCTTTCTCTCCTCTATCGCATTACTGTGTTGTGGGCACTTAATAAAGGTGCTCAGTTCTGATTAAGACTGAAATCCCTTGTGTCCTTTTGCACTCTGAGATCTATAAACGAACCATCATGACCCTCGCTTGTATTAGCGGATCGTGACACCTGTATGGAACACAAGGCTGTGCTGTGAAACCATGAACGGCTGCACCACCAACACCACCCTGGCCCTGCAGCCCCACCCTGCTGCCGCAGGACCCAGAGGCCAAAGGCCTGTCCCGAAACACTCAGGCAGCTGAGCCAGGAGGCAGGAGAGCTGGGAGCAGCTGCCTCAGCTCCTGAAGCCCAGCCAAGCCCAAGAGGCTGTTTTCCCCAGCGCAGCTTCAGCCACTGCCCCCTTCTCACTGTTATGAATGTATTGTGATGTTGGCTTTTCGCATGTTCCATAATGTTAGAAAAACTTTACCTAGGTTCTGTAATGTAATACATGATATAGGATGTCTATTGTTCATGTAGTCAATTTAGAAAAGATAGGCAGAGAAAATCTTCACATTCTTGGAGTATCTTATCAGAGAAGAAGACAACCAGAAACCAGAGAGAAGAATTTATGGAGGGAGCAGAGACATAATGGAGCCAAGGAGGAAGATAAGGCTGATGGGATGATACACAGAAACTCCAAAGAATTTATGAATCATGCATAATTGTGATGAATATGCAATAAGAGACGTACTTTTAAAGATGATCTTTTGGATGTAGAGGTGTGCCTTTGGCTCTCTGCCAAAGCACCTGGCTGTAATACCCTTTTTGCTATTATCTCCTAATTGTCCCTTTTATTAAACATTTTTTTAAACTTTACAAAAGTGAACCTTGTTTTTCACAATTGGTGGCCCATACGGGGAAAAAGACCCCGCCTCTGAGATCTCCCAGGGAACCCAGAGCTGGGAGGCACCCTCGCCCGCTTTTGGCAGCCTCGCTTTGTTTCCCAACATGGGTCTGAGGGTTTGCAGGTCAAACACCCAGAGGACGAGAGGAGACAATAAAGCAAAAAGAAAGGGAAGATAAAGGCTCTCTAAGATACCGTGATAGTTAGCCACATAAAAAATCTTGTGCACAAAGACTCGGAGAAAAGTGAGTATTTTTTTTCTCTTCTTCTTGGGGTGGGGAGCGGATACGGGGGATGAATATGTGTGTATGAGACGCGGGCTGGTTACCCCCAGACCTGCAAAGCGAGTGAGGAGCTTCTGAAGCTGCAGTTCTGCTCTTTCACGAGGGAAGCAGTCAGTAAAGAAGCAAAGCGAAAGATACAAGGAGTGAAAGAACCCCCAGTTTAACTGGGACTGGGTTTTAGGGGAGGGATTGGATCCCTTGAAGAAAGGGAGCCAAGAGTTTCCTAGTACAAACCATGAGGAAATGAGACAAAAAGTAAGAGGGCCCCTAAAGACTTGCCAGGTTGAGGATTGAATCCAAGAAATTTGGGTTTTAAGATGGCCAAATTGAGGATAGAATCCAAGAAATTTGGGCTTAATTCTGCCAAATTGAGAATTCAATCAAAGAAATTTGGGTTTTAAGACTGCTGAATTGAGAATTGAATCAAAGAAATTCGGGCTTAATTCTGCCAAGTTGAGGATTGAATCCAAGAAACCTGGAGCGTTGGGCCCACGGGTGGATATTAGCCAACAATTTGAAATTAAAAGGTACCTTAATCTTGTGGTGTTGTGACTGATAGTGCTTGAGAAAGAGATGTTGGAACAATAAAAAGGAGTGAGTGAGAATGAATGAAAATGTATGTAATAGAAATGTTAAACCCTGAAGTATAACTTTATTTTCTGGAAGGAGGCATATTGTATTAAGAGGAGGGAACTTCTGTGTTTTATGTGAGGAAAGGGGAAATGGAAGTTGGGGTCCGGATTGTTTAAAAAAAAAAAAAAAGTGGGAAACAAAAGCCTGGGAAGGGTAGATAAGATTCTGAGAAAATGGGACATAAAACCAGTAAGCAAGAATCAGGAAATAAAAAATGGAATAGAGGCATGCCAGCAGAGATACCTCAGGAAAGCCCTCTGGGAGTTATGTTAGCTAACTGGAATAGTAATCCAAGTAAAAGAAAAAAAGAGCAAAGTCAAAATGATACAGTTTTGTATGTTTGATTGGGCTGAGAAAGAAATAAGATCTGACCATGTTTATTTGCCTAGATATGGCTCTTTTGAAGTTTGGATCTGTCAGGCTTTACAAGTATTCGTAAATTCAAAAGAACCCTTTAACACAGAAGAAGGCATGTATGCTTCATGCTGGGTGGGAAACATAGAGCCTAAGGGGGTAAGAAGTTTTAAGTCGTCAGAGACCCCAGATGTTGCAGTGGGGTCTCCTGCAACATGCATCAGACAGTGAAGCCTGTGGACCGATTCTTGATAGAAGTTTCAGAGATCTTTATTTTCCAGCCACATGGCCAGGGGACTGCTGAAGAACTGAGCAATCACGGGACAACCAGGGTCCTCCCCCGGCAGGGGGACACAAAACAACCAATGGGGAACAGGATTGACCAGGGAGTAGGGAAACCCTGTAGGCCATGCCTCTACTCCAGGGTCCCCTCTCCCAGGACCCCACGCCAGGGGGGAGGAAACCCAACACCCAGAAAAGCAGAAAAGGGGAAACAAGAAAGAGAAGGGCTGGGACCCCCTGGAAGCATTGCCCCCTCAATTCCCGCTTGCCCCCCCACCCCAGGCCCAGGCTCCTGTTGCGCCACTCACAGCTGCACCGCCAGTCTCGGGGCCCACACTCCTGCTCATCCTGGCTCTTATGGCACCACCTGCAGCTCCACCACTTGTCCCAGCGGCAGCGGCTCTGCCGGTGGCCCCAGTGTTCCTGCCGCCCCCGTCAGCCCCCGCGGGTTCTGTGGCAGCCCAGCCCGCTGCTTTTGGGGTTCCCCCCACCCCTACCCCTACCCTGGCCCCGGTCCTGGCTCCAGCCCCAGTCCCGGCTCTGGCCCTGGTTCCGATGTCTGCAGCCGTTCCACCAACCTCTGCCCCCGCTGCGTTGTCTGCCACTGCTCTGCCAGTGGCCCCGGCGTTCCCGCCTCCCCCTCCAGCTCCCGCAGGTCCAGTAGCAGCCCAGCCTGCCGCTTTCAGTGTCCTGCCCGTCCCTAGCCCGGGTATCTGTTCCGCAGCAGCCCAGCCCGCCGCTTTTGGGGTTCCCTCCTCCCTTGCCCCTTCCCCGGCCCCTGTGGCGGCCCTGATCCTGGCTCCGGCCCCGGTTCCAATGTCCGCGGCCATTTCACCAGCCCCTGCCCCCGCTGCGTTGTCTGCCGCGGCTCCACTGAACCCGGCTGCGCTGGGTCCACTGGTGGCACGGAGTCCTGCTGCCATGACTGCTGTGGGCCACGTGCAGAGAGTCCACGCTGGGGTCTGGTATCCGCCGGAAGAACTTGTCCCTTGGCGGTTCCGGTGGCAGTCCCTGCCTACGCCCCCCCACTCCTGGAGGAATCAGCTTTGGAGAGGACTCCTACCCCCTACCCCCACCCCCTCGCCTGTGTCACCGTTCCCCTGGCAACAACCACTTCTGCTGTTCCTCTTAGGGAGGAAGCAACATACCAAAGTACAAGGAGCTCAGTTACAGAACAGCCCTCTCCCGACCCCCCCTCCCCAAAACAAGAAAGAAGTATCATAACAGAAAAAGGACACAAGAATTGGAATGGGGAGGTCCGTTTGTTCCCTTTAAGGGAAGTTCCAATGGGAGCTGGGGGAACAGGATTTGTAAACATCTCCCTCACTTCTGCAGAAGTTAGAAATTTTAGGAAGCGATCAAAGGACTATTGGACGATCCTATAGGTACAGCTGAACAATTAGATCAATTTTTAGGTCCAAACATTTTCACTTGGGAAGAGATGCAAGCCATAATGAAAATATTATTTTCTCAAGAAGAACGAGAAATGATTAGAGTTGTGGGTATGAGAATCTGGGAAAGAGAAAACCATCAGGGACCACCAGGGGACCAGAAGATGTCATTGACACCCCCTGCTTGGAATCACAATGAAGAGGCTGGGCAAAGGAATATGAATGATTATCGTAATTTAATAATCAAAGGAATAAAAGAGGCAGCACCTAGAGGGCAGAATTTAAAAAGGGCTTTTGAAGGACAGCAGGGAAAGGAAGAGTCTCCAACTGAATGGTTAGGGAGACTTAGGAGAAATATGAAACAATTTTCTGGGATAGATCCCGAGACAGTAGCTGGGCAGGCTCTACTAAGAGTCAATTTTGTCACTCATGCTTGGCCAGATATTAGGAAGAAACTAGAAAAATTGGAAGACTGGCAAGAGAGATCATTAAATGATTTATTAAAAGAGGCTCAAAAAGTTTATGTCAGGAGAGATGTATAGTTTGCCAAAAAGTAAATAAAAAGGTGATGAGAAAAACAACTTCAAGAGGTCACGAGTTAGCTCTCCAACCATTTCAAAGCATCCAAGTGGACTTTACTGAAATTCCCCAAGTACAGAGGCGGAAATTCTTGTCAGTAATAACAGACCACCTTACCCATTAGGTGGAAGCTGTTCCCACTGTCAGAGTCACAGCCAATGTAGTATGTAAAATCCTCTTAGAACAAATTATTCCTGGGTATGGAATGACTAATAAGATAGACTCAGACAGAGGGACACACTTTACATCAAAAGTTCTGCATCAACTAACTCAAGCCTTGGGAATAAAATGGGAACTACATACCCCATGGCATCCACAGAATTCAGGATGGGCAGAGAGGATGAACCAAACTTTAAAGAGAACCTTAACTAAATTAATAATTGAAACTCAAATGTCGTGGGTAAAATACCTACCTCTGGCTTTATTGAGGGTGCGGACACAACCCAGGTCAGACCTGGGAGTGTCACCTTGCGAAATGATGTTTGGGTTACCCTTTCTGACCACTCAACATGAAACTGCTACCTATGAAGTAGGGGAAATGAGTGTTAAAGGATATGTCAGCGCAATTGCAAGGACCCTTGAAGATTCGCGGTTGAAAGGGATAATGTCTCAAACCACACATTTAGACTTTAAAATCCATAATATACATCCAGGGGAGTGGGTACAAAGTAAAAACATGGAAAAAGCAATCTTTAACTCCATAATGGGAAGGTCTTTTCCAGGTACTACTGACAACTGAGGCAGTGATCCGGACCAAGGAGCAAGGGTGGCTCCACGCCAGCAGAATCAAAGGACCTGTGGAAGAACCTAAGGAGTGGACTATAACATCTAAGCCTGGTGATACCAAGTTGACTCTTAAGCAGGAACTGTGTGGTAATGCACTGGGAAGACCCAAATGATCCAAGGGATGCACCAAGAATCACACCTGATTGGGAAATAAGGCCAAGCTTATATCAGTGGTTTCAAGTGTTGCCTGGACAGGTCCTGAGACACCTCCAATACCCCCCTTGGGGAGGAATACTTCCACTCCAAACGGTAGGATCAGGACTATTTCGGTCAGAGAGTCCTCATATTCTGGCCTTAGCCTGTGACTTATTTAAAAAAGAGGAGGAATTGTCACTTCTAACAGTGTCATACCATATACCCTGTCTGATTCATCCCAGTACTGGACATGCTAGCTGGGTTAAATGTAAAGGTCTAGACTGTAAAAAATATTGGTATTGTAGTTCACTAAAATGACACTCTCATTGCATGAAGTGTCGAATGCCAGATCTATTCCCCATCCAGGTAGAGCAAAAACAGCTGAAATAGTAACCCTGCTTTGTGGATGGGAATTACTAGTGCCTGTTGAATGGGAGATACCTGAGGAACAGTGGGAAGCTACAATTAAGAAGGGTCAAAAGCAACTTGCTTAGAAATTAGCAAAGAGGAAGTGACGAGGAAATAGAGGGCAAGACCGAATTGACCACTGTATTTGCCACCAAGAAGATCATATACCCCTGCTGTGGGTAGCAACCCCATAGGCATGGGAAGTGGAGGTATAATCCATATCGGACTTCTGTTATTCCTTTATCTGTCACTCCTCTTTTGTCTCTTCCCTCTGGGGATACCGACAAAGCCATACCATAGGTATTACCAAAAGCTGTATATGGAAAACCACCGAGGTTCCATTTTCATTGCGCATACCCATGTCAACAGTCACTGTTATAACCCATCCAAATTAGGAAACTGTATGCAAAATGGAAAAAAATACTTGATTGTAGAAAACTTAGGAACAAGTGGTAGCAGGTTGGGAAGTAAATGTCCAAAAGGGGAAAGATGGATTTGTTTCACATATATTGTTGGGAGTAAAGTCTCAGGCTTAGTAAAAGAACAACTGGTAAACAAGAAGGCAAATCTAGCACAGCAATCTAATTCTGTATCGACCCCAAGTCAAGACATGTATGTGAAACTCAAACAACAATTAGAAAATGAAAAGGATATCTCAAATTTGGAGAAAACCTGTTTGTGGAATTAGGGGAAAGGATAGGTAAGGAGCTTAATGTAACCAACTGTTGGGTTTGTGGAGGGCCTCTGATGACAGAGGAATGGCCATGGAAAGGCAATAGCTTAGGCCCAGTAGAACTCCTTAAGTGAAATCGGACAAAGATAAGGGGAGAAAACAGACCAGAAGGGTGGGTACTGAGTTCAACAGTGATAGCAGAGGAGTGTCTCTGGTGTACCGGGAACAATTTCCTCAGCGAAGTAGGAAATACTCCCTGTAAGAGTTATACAGTCAGTAATGGAACTTTTGCATGGTGAGTTCCTGAGAAACCAGCTCTGTATTGGACTCAGAGAAAAACAAAGGAAGAGAATTGTAAGTACAGTAATAAGATCAAACTCTTTCAATGCAATGATACAAACAAAAATCCTTGTTTTGGGATCCCAGATATATAAAAATTTTGGGAAAATATAAATCAACAAAAATTTGATTACTGGAAGGCACCAGACGGTCTAATTTGGATATGTGGAAAAGGGCATATGCAAAGCTCCCCTCTTGGTGGAAAGGGAGTTGTACCCTGGGAATCATACACCCAGGATTCTTTCTTTTACCAGAGCCAGACGGAGATCAAGTAGGAATACCAGTGTATGAGGATTTAAAAAGAAATAAAAGAGAATTGATTGGAGGATCTCAAAAATGGAGAGATGAGGAATGGCCCGCTGAGCGCATAATTGAAACGTATGGGCCAGCCACCTGGGCACAAGATGGGAGTTGTGGGTATCGAACCCCAATTTACATGCTGAATCGGATTATAAGACGCCAAGCAGTTGTAGAAATAATAACGAACCAAACTGGTCAGGCATTGGAATTACTAGCTAGCCAACAAAGCCAAACAAGAGCTGCGGTGTATCAAAATAGGTTGCCTTTAGATTATCTATTGGCTGAAGAAGGAGGTGTTTGTGGAAAATTTAATACATCAGATTGTTGTTTGAAGATAGATGACCATAGGGATGCCATCCTAGATATAGCCAAAAATATCAGAAAAATAGCCCATGTACTGGTCCAAAAGTGGGAATCCGCACTAAAACTTAGCTGGTGGGATAATGTATTGGGAATAGAATGGTGGAAGAAGGTAGGTTTTTTCCTTTTATGTGCCACTGTGGGCTTGATATTTCTCCCTTGCCTGATCCCATTTTATTCGATTAATATCTACCATAGTCCAAGGCATGCAAATAGTACCAATGCCTGTGGAACCAAAATTGGCTACATCTGGAACGACACAAAAATCATGATGCTGAAGATGCAAAATGATCTCAAAGACCCCTTCAAAGAAGCAAGATTGATTTGGGAGAAAAATGAGCAAATGATAAAGGCTAGAAAACAAGGGATACTGCTCAAGCCAAATGATCTGTAAAAAAAAGAAAAAAAGGTATTGTTATGAATGTATTGTGATGTTGGCTTTTCGCATGTTCCATAATGTTAGAAAAACTTTACCTAGGTTCTGTAATGTAATACATGATATAGGATGTCTACTGCTTATGTAGTCAATTTAGAAAAGATAGGCAGAGAAAATCTTCACATTCTTGGAGTATCTTATCAGAGAAGAAGACAACCAGAAACCAGAGAGAAGAATTTATGGAGGGAGCAGAGACATAATGGAGCCAAGGAGGAAGATAAGGCTGATGGGATGATACACAGAAACTCCAAAGAATTTATGAATCATGCATAATTGTGATGAATATGCAATAAGAGACGTACTTTTAAAGACGATCTTTTGGATGTAGAGGTGTGCCTTTGGCTCTCTGCCAAAGCACCCGGCTGTAATACCCTTTTTGCTATTATCTCCTAATTGTCCCTTTTATTAAATGTTTTTTTAAATTTTACAAAAGTGAACTCGTTTTTCACATCACCATTGAGGGATCCTTGCTGAGCACCATGAGGCTTCTGAGTGCCAGGTGACGCCTCTCCCTGCACTCGCTCTGCAGGTACCTCGACATCATCTCCAGAATGCTGTCACCGCAGTCACTCAGGTCCAGGCACTCGAGGACCTGAAAGGCACAGGGCAGTGACAGGAGCCTGGAAGCGCCCAGGGCTGGGCCCAGGCAGCAGCGCAGGGCGCGGGCACCGTCCCAGGCAGCTGCGGCTACGGGAGGGCAGAGAGCTGGGAGGCAGCTCAGCGAGGCAGCGCTGGCC